>NW_026596149.1:3349985-3455378 GCF_907164565.1 Psammomys obesus | reverse complement strand
ACACACACACACACACACACACACACACACACACACACACACACACAAACACACACAAACACACTCATTTCATTAGTTCTTTTCCTCTAGAGAACCCTGACTAATTAGATGGATGAATGCCAATTTGCTTATACTTGTTCATAATGTAAAAGTCTTCATAATTTAAGTTTTTAACATAAAAAGTAAGAAATGCATATGATTCCAATAAATAGATCTTACTGGCCTTCATATTTAAACACTGTGTAAAACGGAGGAAAATGTATTAAAGGATTAAGCAAGCTATTCCATGTGCAGCAAATCACAGTGCCTGTTAGAGATGATTAGAACAATCTTAAACTTCCTCCGTCTGTCATGTATCTGTTTTTGTACATTATGAAGTCATCTATCCCCAGGTTCATGTACTGAGAAAATGTTTGATAACTGAGGGGCTTTTCAAAAGTGACTGGATTATGAGGGTTCTGAAACTTTACCAAGAGATTAATCCATTTATGGATTTAAATTTTGAACAGACTGCTGGGAAGTGACAGACCTGTGCAAACCTGAGGAAGTGTGTCTCTGAAGAGGTTCTTAGCTGCCATAAGTAAACAGCTTTCTCTGTCATACCCTTCCTCTGTGATGTTTCCCTGGAGCCATGAACCTAACAGCATTGTAGTCAGCAGACCATGTATCAAAACACTGGCTAGGATAAGCTCTTGGAAATGGAGCCTCCTTTGTATACACACCAAAGTGGGTAACTGGAATGTGTACTCATCTCCCATTTAGTTTTTACTTAAAAAAAATAATTTAATGTAACACACCTTTAATCCCAGTGTAGTTATTATACTCATATCTAATAGGACAGACTTTGAGCCAAAATTAGGACAAAAGAAGGCACCCACATACTCATAAAGGTTCTGTTTACCAAGAAGTTGTGACTATAGATAAGATAGTTGGTGGGAGCATTTGCTGCCCCTATGCTTTAAGTTGCCATATATGCCAAGGTCTGAGCATAGCTAGGCCACGGCTGGACTGAAGTGTAGGCTACTGACAGACCACTCAGCTTGAGATGCCAGAGGGACAGCAAGATCTAAAGTCAGAAATGAAGAGAGACGCAAAAACAGATACATGAAAACAGAAGCAAATCAAATAAGGAAACAAAGTTATGACCAGCATCATATAACAGAAATGGGTACAAAATCAGTATAAAATAATGTAAAAGTTATAATGGATGTGAGTCTGATATTTTAGAAAGGAAGAAATGAGGGTATAGTTCAGTGGAAGAATGTTTGTCTAGCTTATACAAGGCCTTGAATCCTATTCCTGGCATTTCATTTAAAAATAAATAAAAATTTAAAAGGACTAAAAATAAAAGGAGGTAAAGGGGAAGAAGAGGAGGAAAAATGAAGTAAAAAGGAAAATAAAGTTAGAGGAAGATTTCAAAAAAAAGGAACATTTTTTCAAGTAAAGATTTTTTTTTTTTAATTCGAGCTGAGCTGGGCATAGTGGTGCACACCTTTAATCCCAGCACTTAGGAGGCAGAGGCAGCAGGACCTTTGTGAGTTTCAGCACAGCCAGAGCTACATAGTGAGACCCTGTCTTGAAAAACAAAAAAATAAAAATTAAAGCTGAGAGTACTTGTCTGCCACATGCGAGCCACACAGTTATAATTTGGAATCAATTAAAGAAAAATGAAAGGTAACCATTAATAGTAGTTGAAGCTGCAGCGGGGATGAGAAGGTGACTGGGGAGGTATGGCTGCAGCAGCTCTCACAGCCTTACTGAGGAGAGGCCAACACATGGCTCTGCTCCCAGGTAAGGCACTGAATGCAGATCAGAGAAATCATTCTAGCCTAGTGAACTGGCGAGTGTCTCGGGACTACGTGCTGTAGCACGCCTGACTCAAAGCTCACCCAGAGGTGATGACTCACAAAAGCTGTATCCTTATAGCTCCCTGCCTACCTTGTATGCTGCTCTATCCAAATTCCTTTTCTTCCATATTTTTTTACTGCCTTCTAAATTACAGCTTTTAGTCTTTTAAGTTCAGCGTCCTGAGTCTTTAGTGGTTTTTTTGTTTTGTTTTGTTTGTTTTTAAGCTTCCTTTATCTTAAATGTCTTCTCTTTCTTTCAGGGGGGAATGGGGAATGTTTTGTTCCAGGGAAGATACCCTACCATAGCATAGAATCCTGGCACTGTCTGCTTTTTGTTGTTAGAGAAGGGCCTTGAACTTCTGCTCCTCCTGCCTCTATTTCCTTTGTGCTACTGTGCCTGGTTCTATGCAGTGTTGGGATAGAACTCCAAGCTTTGTTCTCTGGTGGCATTTTAATATTTGTACCCACGGGGACATGAATGTCAGGGCTATGGCACATTCTCCTCATGAATGGTGCTTTCAAAGACTGTGGGGCCTTAGTTTTTCAGTTTTCAGTCTGCACAGCCACGGTCAGTGACCTATCAGAGCTACAGCAATCCCTTCTTATTGACCAGGTGGTCCCACTGCCACATGGGGAAGCCAAGCTAGGTATCTAGTCATGCTGGAAATACTCTGTTCATTTATTGTATTACTCCTGGTTTGATAAAAGAACAGAATTGGTAGAGTGCATCTATACAAAAGGGAACTATTAGAGTGCATTATACACTGTGGTCCAACTAGTCCAACTGTGGCTGTCTGTCCACCAATGGGAAGTCTGAGAATCCAGCAGTTGACAGTCCATGAGGCTGGGTGTCTCCACTGGTCTTCAGTAGATGCTGGAATCCTGAAGTAGGCTCTCATGTTGGTGAAGGAATGACATGAGAACACGGGCATGCAGACAAAGAGCAAGAGCTTCCTTCTATGTCTATATAAAAATTGGCTGTCAGGTAGCCCAAATTTAAGTCCAATCTTCCCATCTCAGAAGATCTAAATTAAAGGTGGGTCTTCCCACTACCAATGATTTAATTAAGAAAAAATATCTCAAAAACCCAGCCAGTTGGGGTTTAGTTAATTCCAGATGTAGTCAAGTTGACAACCAAAATAGATAGCTATCACCCTTAGGGAATAGCAAATGTCTGGGACAAGGGACAATCAATTAAGGGATGGCCACTAAGTGATTTACTAAGCTTTAGCCTCTCCACTTTTCAGTCTTGTTCCTGGCAAAACTGACTACAAAAGACCTCTTCCATAGTCTTATAGAATCTCCCTGGCCATTGTGCCCTCCACTCTCTTCACCTACCATTGCAGCCTTTGTGCCTCATTGCATAAATTCTGAGTTTGTGTCAGAGAATCCCTGTAGTGGAAGTTCTGGTGTCTTTAAAAACTCAGTTATATTGTGAACATGTATTTTTGTTTTAATCCCAGGTGTGGGATATGGGTCTGACTCAGATTGTTCATAGCAGCAAATTATTTCCCTTGTGCGAGCTCTGAGAGAGGCTCTTTGCCAGCTCAGAGATTTTAGTTCTGAGGCCTCTGGAGAGGGAATAAATGCCAGAGCCCAGAAAGAGGATGGGGAACTCTGAAGAAGATGAAGGCTGCTGGTGCCCTTCCCTGCTGCTCCTGGTTGCTATTGATGCAGTTTGAGAAGAAACTGGAAACATCCTGAAATGAAGATTATACTTGCCCCAAGGAGCTACCTCCCTAAACAGCAGGAAGAAGCTGAAGAGAACTACGTCTTCTCCCCACCAATCTTCTTTCTCCCTACCTGGTGTTGGAAGGGATTTGGGTAGAGAAGTGGGGTAGAGGCATAATAAATGTAAATAAAACAGTTAAAAAAGTATGTCAACAAGTCCCCCAAGCCATGACTATATCATATCACTCTGATTTACCAGCCAATTCCAGGGTATCCATTGGAACCCTGAATTATGATCAGTGTTGTCTCATCTCCAGAGGAACTGAGTCTTTAACAATAGGTCCTTTTTATGATAGTCTTCTGATTGTAGCACTCTTGAGAGTTTGCTGTGTGGCCTAATTAATTTTTCTCTAAAGCCAGTTTGTACAGAAGGTGTTACTTTTTGGTTTGTTCTATGCCTTTAGCATAATGTTACCTCCTTTGTATATAAAGTGAGGCTGTCCTCATAATATGCATTAGGAAATATTCTCTCTTTTCTAGAAAAATTTGTGGAATTTCATCAGTTTCTTCTCATGTAAGCTTTGCTAGTTTCTATTTTTAAGGGGTATGACAATTTTATCTAAGTTGTTGAGAAATACTAGTGTATTTCTCATGTCTTTGTATCATTTCGATTATCTATAGAATCTTTGTTGGTAGCACCCCTTTGATTTCTGATATTGGTGACTTATATTTTCTCTCTTTTAGTCAAGCTCTCTAGGAGTATAATGTATTGATCTTTAAAGATTAGCTTTTGGGGGGTCCAAGATGGCGGTGACCATGCATGTATAGCATCTAAGGGGCAGAAGATTAGAGACTGAGAAACTGGTGAGTAAACAGGAGCTGGATCCAAAACACCGACTTTGGTGCTTCTCAGACCAGAGGGGACATCCAGGGAGTTGGGGAACTATCAGATCCAGGCCTGCTGTGGCCATCTCCTGGGGCCAGGAGCCATGAACTGTGATACTCTGCTTGTGGAGAGCTGCTTGTTTCCATTCTAGTCTTCACCTGGAGACAGGGATAGGCAGGATGTTTTGCCAAGTTCATTTCCTTTTGTTTGTATGAGGATCACATAGACAAGTGGTCACGGTAAAGAAGTTTGACTTCTCGAACACCTTCATTTTATCGAGGTGCTTTGCTCTGACTATAAAAAGGGATTGTGGAATAAACTGGTGTGACAGTTTCTACTGGCAGCCCTCTCAAACAGATCCCATGTGTACTGTGTTGTTTTGTTTTGTTTTTTCCTTCAATCCTTACTCCCCACTCAAGAACTGTTGGACTCTGCTGGTGGGCCCAGCACCTACCCTTTCTACATATGCAAGAAAGTGCAGACCCCTAGGTCCAGGGGCCTTCCACTCTAGCAGCCAGACATCAGATCCCTCCTGCTCCTCTGAGGGCAGCATGTAGACTTCAGGCACAGCATCCCAACCTACAAACCACAGTTCTGCTGGTCTCTATGTGGAGACGAGGTGGGCAATAAAATCATATGGCTCCCGGATCCAAGCATCTGGACCCAGAACACTGACTTTGAGGCTTCCAGGACCAGAAGAGGACATCAAGGGAGTTGAAGATAATTGAATCCTGGCCCCTCCCCCTACCATGACTATCTCTGGGTCCAGAAGATCCCCCTGCCCTTTCCGCAAACTCAAGAGAAGGCAAACCCCACATCCAGGGACCCTCTGCTTCAGCAGCCTGACATGTATCCCTCCCACTCTCCTGACAGCATCTGGATTCCTGGGACAGGATCCCAACCTCCAAACTATGGTTCTACTGCTCTTCTTGTGGAGACCAGGTGAACAATAAAAATATAGGGATCCTGGGTCCAAGATGGCAGAGCCAAGACTAGTCTGAGTCCCAGGAGAACAATGTATGGTAGTCTTATAAGCCTCAGCCCAGCTATCTTCTGAGGCACTGGCAACCCCAAGATTGCCACCTGCGGGAGAAGACACTGACATCCTCTCCCTACCCCGGCAGCTTAGGCACCCACACTCGACATCATCTCCCTACCCCAGCAGCTTAGGTACTCATGCTCCTACCATGCGGCAAGCGACCTGACATTCGCCCATGCCCTGCCCTTCAAAGAATCTGCACCTGCACCCTGCCTTCTGAAACACACACGCCAGCATGGCTGCATCCAAAAGGCCAACGCCCATTCCTTTTCCCCTGGACCTTTCTCATCATACTGAAGACTACTCCAGCCACCAGAGATGGGCAGATCCAGTCTCAGGGGCAGGTTCAAGGAACAAACATACATGGCTATGGAAAACTAAATGGCCAAAGGCCACCATAAGAACAAAATCTGATGGCTCCATCAGAACCTCCCTCCCAAAACAAAACAATGAATATTGTAATGCAACTGAAACACAAGAAAATGACCTTAAATCTAGGATTATGCAGTTAATAGAGGCATATAAAGAGGAAACAAGACTCTCAAAGAAATACCATGAGATTCCATTGTATACCCATCAGAATGGCCAAGATAAAAAACTCAAGTGACATAGTGGGATCTTGAGGAAGCACTATTCCTAATTGTCTGAGAAAGCACCAGATTGACTTCCAAAGTGGTTGTACCAGTTTACATCCCCACCTGCAATGGAGAAGGGTTCCCCTTTCTCCACATCCTCTCCCACATGTGTTGTCTCTTGAGTTTTTGATCTTAGCCATTCTGAAGGGTGTAAGGTAAAATCTCAGGGTCATTTTGGTTTGCATTTCCCTGATGGCTAAGGACGTTGAGCATTTCTTTAAGTGTTTTTCTGTCATTCTATATTCCTCTACAGAGAATTCTCCGTTTAGCTCCTTACCCCATTTTTAAATTGGATTACTTGATTTGTTGCCTTTTAACTTCTTGATCTTTATATATTCTGGATATTAGTCCTCTGTCAGATATAGGGTTGGTGAAGATCCTTTCCCAGTCTGTAGGTTGTCATTTTGTTCTGATGACAGTGTCCTTTGCTTTACAGAAGCTTTTCAGTTTCATGAGGTCCCATTTATTGATTGTTGCTCTTAGAGCCTGTGCTGTTAGTGTTCTGTTCAGGAAGTTGTCTCCTGTGCCAAAGAGTTCAAGGCTCTTCCCCACTTATTCTTCTAACCAATTTAGTGTGTCTGGTTTTATATACCCAAAATATACTCAAGTACACAAGGACATTTGTTCAACCATGTTTGGAGCAGGTTTATTCTTAATAGCCAGAACCTGGAAACAACCCAGATGTCCCTCAATGGAGGGATACAAAAATTGTGGTACATTTACACAATGGAATACTGCTTAGCAATTACAAACAAGGAAATCATGAAATGTACAGGCAAATGGTGGGATCTAGAAAAGATCATCCTGAGTGAAGTATCCCAGAAGCAGAAAGACACACATGGTATATACTCACTTATAAGTAGATACTAGACCTGAAAGATAGGATAAACATACTAAAATCTGTACACCTAAAGAAGCTAAACAAGAAAGAGGACCTGGGGTAAGATAATCAATCCTCACTTAGATAGAAAAATTGGGGGGGGGGCGACTGGAGAGATGGCTCAGTGGTTAAGAACACTGCCTGCTCTTCCAGGTTTGAAGGACCTGGAAGAACCCAGAGGACCCAGGTTCAATTACCAGCACCCACATGACAGCTCACAACTGTCTGTAATTCCAAGGGAGCTGACACCTTCACACTAATGCACATAAAATAAAGTTAAACAAAATAAAAAAAATATAAAAAAAAGACAATGGGATGGGCACTGGAAGTAGGAGAAAACAAGAAACAGGACAGGAGCCTACCACAGAGGGCCTCTGAAAGACTCTACCTAGCAGTGTATCAAAGCAGATGCTGAGACTCATAACCAAACCTTGCTCAGAGTGCAGAGAATCATATAAAAGAAGAGGGAATTAGTAAGATCTGGAGAGGACGGGAGCTCCACAAGGACAAAATATATCAGGGCACAGGGGTCCTCTATGAGACTGTTTTTCCAACCAAGGACCATGTTTGGATATAATCTAGAGCCCCTGCTCAGACGTAGCCCATGGCAGGTCAGCATTCAAGTGGGCTCCCTAGTAAGGGAAACAGGGACTATTTCTGACATGAACTCAGTGGCTGGCTCTTTGACCTCCCCTTGATCCCCAGAGGGAGGAGCAGCCTTGCTAGGCCACACAGGAAGACAATGCAGCCAGTCCTGATGAGACCTGATAAGCTAGGGTCAGATGGAAGGGGAGGAGGACCTCCTCTATCAATGGACTTAGAGAGGGGCAGGGAGGAGATGAGAGACAGAGGGTGGGATTGGGAGGGAATGAGGGAAGGGACTACAGCTGAGATGCAAAGTAAATAAACTGTAATTAATATAAAAAATAAAAACTAAAAAAGAAACCCAAGTGACAACACATGCTGATAAGAATATGGAAAAAGCGGAACACTCCTCTATTGCTGGTAGGAGTGCAAACTTGTACAACCACTTTGGAAATCAATCTGGCACTTTCTCAGAAAGCTGAGAATAGCCATACCTCAAGATCCAGCTATACCACTCCTGGGCATACACCCAAAAAATGCTCTATCATACAACAAGAACATTTGCTCAACTATGTTTATAGCAGCTTTATTTGTAATAGCCAGAATCTAGAAACAACCTAAATGTACCTCAACCGAAGAATGGACAAAGTACATTTACACAATGGAATACTACTCAGTCATTAAAAATAAGGAAATTATGAAATCTGCAGGCAAATGGATGGGACCAGAAAAGATCATCCTGAGTGAGGTGACAGAAACTCAGAAAGACATACATGGTATATACTCACTTATAAGCAGATTTTAGTTATATAGTACAGGATAGATATACTACAATGCACAGTCCCCAAGAAGATAAGTCCAATGGGCATCTTAGGCTTCATGTCGGCCCACTAGTTAAGGGAATGGGGGCTAACTTTGATAATTTTATACATATATGTACATAAGTGTCTTATCATACTGACCTGCAAGTCTCCTTCTCATTCTTCCTAGCCACTCAACACATTCCTCTTTTACCTTCTTTGTCTTTTGTTTCCATAACCCACTGAGTATAATTTGTGCTGCCTCTCCATAGCTATGGATTGCCAATAGCTCCTCAGCTAGGAGTGGGGCTTCATGATCACTTCCCTATTCACTTGAAATTACTGCCTAGCTTGATCTTATACAGGTCCTGTGGAAAAAAAGCATAGCTATTATGAATTCATGAGTGCAGTGATTATATCATATCCAGAAGACAGCATTTCACAGCACTCCTCCCTCTCGTCCAGCATTTGCATTCTTTCTGATCATCATCCCTTAGCCTTGTGGTGGTACTGATATAAATGTGTTACTTAGAGCTGGACACTCTATTCTTGGCACTTTAACCAGCTGAGGCTTTACACTGGCTGCTGCCCACTACAATAGGAAGCTTCTTGGACCAAAGTTAAAAGCAGTGTTAACCTATGGATATGAACAGTTATTCAGACGGCAGTTTGACATGTCTGTTTAGGTTTCTCCCCTAAGTCCTATGACCTCCCTAGCCATGAGATTTGAGCAGGTTCACAGTACCAGGCATGAATTCCTTCCTCTCTAGAGACCTCGAGTCTAATCTGATAGAAAATAGCTGGTTAAGCCTCAAAGCCATCATGTTAGTACTGCACCTGTGAACACACCATGCCTGCAGTGAGCAGGACAGCATGTAGGACCCACTGCCTCAATGATGTCTTTTCTCTCCTCAAATCCTAAAGGGCACTTTGAGCACTACAAAGGTTTCCAGGGCAACTCCAGCTGATTTCTTTCTATGTCCAAACCTTCTCATTCCGGTGGGCAGTCAGACTATGGCAATAGGCTGTGTTGTTTGGGAGAGCCCTGGGGCTTCGCTGACCAGTAACCCACAGGGAGGTATCCCATATCTATCACTGAGCTTCTCATGTATTAACCCATATTTCCCAGTGGAGTACTGTTTATCCCTGCACATTCCATCTGCTCAAGCTCCTTTTTCATTTGTTTGTCTGCTTGTTTAATTAGCTTACAAAGTAACAAGTTTCCATAAGATCATTCATACATCTTGCGTTTGGTTAACTTAGCCACCAAACGCTTCTCTACCCCCGTCACACTCCCTTCCCTCTTAAGCCTTTAAGTCCCAGTAAACACTGCCTTTCCTAACACACTTTCCCTACTATTCCCTTGCCCTTCTAAGCTGCTTCTCTCAGCTATCATGGGTCCCTTCCTGCTTTCTGGCATCTACAGACATTCCAAAATAAACACATATACCTAAGAATTTGAAGCAAGGATCACATATGAGAGGGAAGAATATAGATGTTCACCTTTCTGGGTCTGCATTACCTCAATATGTTATTTTACCCTCCTACTCATTTTCCTATACATTTTGTAATTTCACTTTTCTCTACAGCTGAATAAAATTATATTGTGCATATGTACCACATTTTCCTTATCCATTCATTAGTTGATAGAAATCTAAAGTGATTCCATTTCCTAGCCATTGTCAGTAGAGCAGCATTGAACATGGAGGTGCAAGTATCTCTGTAGCAGGATATGAAGTCCTTTGCTATATTGCTAAGTCTTATGGTAGTCCTATCTTTAACTTTCTCAGAAGCCTTCACATTGACTTCTGTGGAGGCTGCCAATTTAAACTCCCACTAACAACGGATAAGAAAGTCCCTTTTCTCCATCTTCACCAGTATTTGTTTTCTTGATAGCCATTCTGAGAGCAGTGATGTGAAATCTCAAGGTATTGTTAATCTGCTAGGGTTCATCTTTGACTTTACATCTCATAGCCTTTATTTCATGAAGTTGAGTGCAACTGTGTTTAGGGTATATATGCTTAGATTAATGATGTCCTTTTAATGAATATTTCTCTCCGTCAGCATGATGTGGAGTCTTTTAATTTAAATTTCTTTAATGGCTAATGATGTAGAGCACTGTTTAAATGTTTATTAGCTGTTTGTACTTCTTCTTTTTCAGAGATCTCTTTTAGTAGCATAAGGTATTTTTAAATTGGATTGTTTTCTTGAATTTCTTGAGTTTTTTTGTATATTCTAAATAATAATCCTGTCGGATATATCACAGACAGAGGTTTTCTCCCACTCAGTACCATGCCTCTTCACTGAATTGAGTTTCCTTAATTTCATGAGATCCCAACTGTCAAATATTGGACTTATTTCCTGAGCAATTGTCCTTATCTATACAGATATCTTAAAGTAACTCTCTACCTTTTTTCTAGCAGATTTAAAGTTTCAAGTCTTATCTTGATATCCTCGATCCATTTGGAGTTGTCTTTTATGTAGTATTGGAGATAAGAATGTTGTTTTATAGCTTCTATGTAAAGACAGCCAATATTCCCTACACCATTTGTCAAAGATGCTGCTTTTTTCCAATGTGCATTTTTTTCTGTCTTGCCAAAAATTAGGTGATACAAGGCAGCTGGGTGGCCTTGTATCTGTGTGGGTCTTCAATTCTGTTCTATTGATCTGCATGTCTGCTTTATGATAGGACCATGCTGTTTTTTATTACTGTGGCTCTGTGGTATAGCATGAAATAAGATATAGTGATAATTCTAACAATATTCCTTTTGCTTAAGACTACTTTGGCTCTCTGGGCTTTTACACTTCTGTATGAATTTTACGATATTTTTCACTATTTAGTGTATCACTGGAATTTTTGTTGCGATTTCATGAGTCTATCTAAGTATTACTGTTGATAGGATGGACATTTTCTCATATTAATGAGCACAAGAAGTCTTTCTATCTTCTTTCTTTAATGCTTTAAGGTCTCCATTGGAGAGATCTTTCACATCATTGGTTAGGTTAATTCACAGGTTTTGTTTTTGTTATTCTCCTTACTGTTTTTTTGAGACTATGGTAAATAGAATTGTTTCCATGATTTATAGCTAAAAATGCCTACATGAAGAAATCTCAAATAAATACTCTATTGATACACTTTAAGGCCAAGTAGAAACAAGAACAAGCCAAATGGCTATCAGTAGATGGAAATAAATCATTGAGAGCAGAAATTAATTTAAAAACAAAACAAACAAAAAAGACTTGGCTCTTTGAAAACACAAACAAGATTGGCAAACCCTGAAACAAACTTATCAAAAGAAATACAAAGGACAATATTAGTAAAATTAGAGTTGGAAAGAGAACAAATATCAATGAAACTCATAAAACCAGTCAGGTGTGGTGGCACTTGCCTGTAATTCCAGTACTCTAGTAGGCAGAGGTCGGAGGAACTCTATAAATTCAAGCCAGCCTGGTCTACAAAGTGAACACAGGAAAACCAAGGCTACACAGAGAAACCTTGTCTTGAAAAAAACAAAAAATTTCATAAAACCATTATGTCTTACCTTTAAAAAACATATATTCTACTAAATTGAAAAAAATCTAAAAGAGATGGATTGTTTTGGGATGGATATGACCAAGACGATATAAACAAACATCTTTAATAAATAGTAAGATGACAGTAATAAGCCTCCCAACAACAAAAACAACAACACGAAAAACAAACAAACAAAAAAACTCAGTCCCAGAGAGATTTACTGGTGTGTTACACCAGACCGTCAAAGAATACCAGCACTTCTCAAATTATTACCCTAAAAAGCAATGTAAAACAAAACAACATTATAAAATCTTATAAAGGGGATACCAAAACCTGGTAAAGACACAAAAAAGAAAAATTATAAGCCAGTTTCTCTGATCAGCACAGCTGTAAAATAACTTGCAAAGTAATTTCAAGAACACATCAAAAAGATTATTCACCATGATCAAGCTGTACTCCAGAAATAGAGGGATGGTTAAATATATGCAAATCAATGTTATAACTTATACAGATAAACTTAAGAATGGAAAACACACAGCTATCTGGATAGATGCACAGAAGATATTGGGCAAAAACTCAACAGACCTTCATTTTAGAAGTACCAAAGAAATGTGAAATAGAAGAAATATATCTCAATATAATAAGGGCTATATATTATTCTTAAATTTTTTCTTTGATTTCTTTAAACAACACCCTGATGGATCTACACTGTGAGTGGATCCTTAATCTGACTTTCTGTATGTTCTAGAATTTCTCTGCTGTTGACTTATGGTCTTTTTCTTTTGTGACCAGATAAAATACAAGGAATTATTTCAGCTTTTCTATATTTGTCGAGAATTGCCTTGTGTCCTAGTACATGATATATTTTAGGGAAAGTTCCATGGGCTGCTTAAAAAAAAAAAAAAAGTATGCTCTGCAGTGTTTGGATAGAACGTCCTACAGATGCTTCAAGTCCATCTGATCTATTTAATTTAATTTATATATTTATTTGCTTACTTTTGTTGGGAAGACCAGTCAATTGTTAAGTAATATAATTCTTGAGAGTAGGGTATTGAAGTAACCCATTTTTGCTGTGCTAGAGGTAATCTGTAACTTTACATCAATATAGGTTCTATGAAATTGAACATACCTGTATTTGGAACATACATGATTAGAATCATATTGTCCTCTTGAGTGACAGTCAGTTCCTTCAATTAGTATGAAGTACCCATCTATCTCCTTTCTCACTAGTTTTAATTGAAGACTTATTTTCCCAAATATCAAAACCTGAGTTTTTCCTAGGCCCATGGCCTGAAATACTTTTTACCTCTTCCATCCTTTCTCCTTAAAGTTCTGTTGGTCCTGTGTACTGTGGTACACTCTGTGGAGGCAGCAAATGGATGATGGTTTATGCTTTTTTATCCAGTCTACTAATCTGTGCCTTTTGATTTGAGCATTCAGACCATTAATATTGACTTGTTATTGAAAGCTGTTGGTTGATGTTTATCATTTTGTTGATTTCATAGTATACGGTTTTCTTCCTCTTTCTCTCTTGTTTAATAATTATTTTTAGTGTTGCTTATACTTTGCTCTCACCTATGGATGTATTTTTTTTTTTCTCTCCCGTGTTCACAAATTCATTTGGTCAAAAATTTTTACTGTTATAAGATTTTGTTTTTCTTTTTTTGTTGTTTTTTGTTTCTTAAGGTAGTTAGGTCATTGGATTGAAAACTTCCATCTTATCTAGGGATTAATGCTATAAATTTCCTCTGAGCACTCCTTTTACTTCACATTTTTTACTTACTGTTATTTCAATTATGTATTAACTACACAGCCTACACATTTAATTATTTTTTGCTTTCATTCAGATTAAAACACTCTAATTTCCTGTATTGGTTGTTAAGATTTACTTATGTTGAATATGTGAGTAGCGTGCCTGCATGTATGTAGGCACATCGTGAATATGCAATGTCCACAGCAGTCAGAGGAAGGGGTTGGGGCTGTAGGCAGTTGTGAAATGCCATGTAGGTGCTGAGAGCCAAGCCCGAGTCCTGTGAAAGAGTAACACATGCTCTTAAACACTGAGCCAACTCTCCACACCCTTGATTTCGAGGATTTTCCAAGATTCTCTCTGATTTTCCTTTATGTTTACTTATACTTTTATCATTAAAGTATTATCGCTTTTAGAAATTTCAACAGGTATTCCTGCTACTTTGGAGTTTGAACCTATAACCATAGTGCTTTTCTTCCTGTTTCTCCCTAATGTTTTAATGAATTACTGTTTCTCCTATTTTCTTGTGGCTTGATTAATTTAAAATATTTCATTTTCCTAGGAACTTGGTGTACTTATATACGTTTCTCCTCCTTTTAAAGGATAGTACAGAATAATCAGTGTGCATGTTGACTCATTAACACCTTGTATTTGTCTCTTTGCTATTTCCCAGACAATAAATACAACAGTCTTAAACTTTTTGTTTCACCTATCTGCCTTTTATGTTACAGACTAATTGTTGCATTGAAAAGTTCTTATGGGTATCTGTGTATCCAGTCTGTCATCTCTGTGACAAAATGCCTGACATAAACAGCTTAAGGAAAGATTTATGTTGGTTTGAGTTTCAGTGCATGTGACCTGGGCCCCTTCCTTTGGGCTTCTGGCAAGGCAGTGTCTCAAGATGGACTTTATTTTATAAATAGAACCATTGTCTATAAACTGAGATTAAACATTTCTTCCATTGTTTCAAGGGTTGTTCTTTTCTTACTAGAATTTTCATCTGTGGTTTCTGTGTTTGAACTTAAGCATATAAAGATATGCATAGCAAACTCCCAGTAAGTATTTTAATTGTTAAATTAATCAAACACCCAAGTAATTTATCATGCTGAGTTCTGTTGACAGAGCATAATGGGAACTGGAAATAAACAGCTGGGTTGAAAGACCTAGACTTGAGTTTTGACACCACAACTTATTACCTATATAATAGGGCTTAAACTGTCCTAGCATTTAACAGCTAACAAGAATGAAAGGACCTGCCTTTTCTACTTTAGAAAAAAGAGAATTTAGGGTCAAATATTTTATTGGAGCTGGAAATGTGACCCAGTTGTTAGAATCCTTGTCTAGTGTGTCCAAAACCCTGGTTCAATCCCAACACCACAGAAAAAGATGATGGTGTATGACAGTAGTCTCCACCAGGACTTGGGAGTTGGAAGCAGAAGGATCATTAAGTTCAAGGTCATTTTCATCTCCATTGCTAGTTTGGGGCCAGCCTGGGATGTATGAAACCTGAGCTCAGAAAGAGAAGACAAGAAAACTACTGTCTTATTTGTGATTCTCCTGTTGTTTTTGTTTTGTTTTGATCCTTTTAGTTTTTGAGACAGGGTTTCTCTGTGTACTCCTGGCTGTCCTGGAACTCACTCTATAGACCAAGCTAGCCTTGACTCTAGTGTAATGATGATAAATAATATTCTAGACAAGTAGAACCCTCAAGCCAGAAAGTGTAGTTACACTCATATCTACTAGGACAGACTTTAAGCTAAAATTAGAAGAAACAAAAGAAAGCAATATTATTATATTATTATATATTATATTATAAAAAGGTATTATATGATATTAAAAAATAAAGGTAATGCTCATCAAGAAGCTATGATGATTATAGACATATATACACCCAATTATATAAAAATCTACTAGACAAAAAAGAGAAACAGCTGAAGGACCCTACCCAGCAGGATATTGAAGCAGATACTGAGACTCATAGCCAGACTACAGGCAGAGTGCAGGGAATCTTATGAAAGAAGGGGAATATAGAAAGACCTGGAGGGGATAGCAGCTCCACAAGGAGACCAACAGAGCAAGAATACCTGGGCCCAGGGGGCTTTTCTGAGACTGACACTCCAAGCACCATGCATGAAGATAACCCAGAACCCCTGCACAGATGTAGCTCATGGCAGCTCAGTATCCAAGGGGGGTTCCCTAGTAAGGGGAGCAGGGGCTGTCTCTGATATGAACTTAGTGGTTGGCTCTTTGATCACCTCCCCCTGAGGGGGGAGCAGCCTTATGAGGCCACAGAGGAAGACAATGCAGCTAGTCCTGATGAGACCTGATAGACTAGGATCAGATGGAAGGGGAGGTGGACCTCCCTTATCAGTGGACTGAGGAAGGGGCATATGAGGAGAAAAAGGAGGGTAGGTGGGATTAGGAGGGAATGAGGTAGGGGCAACAGCTGGGATACAAAGTGAATAAATTGTAATAATCAAAAAAGTAAAAAAAAAACAACAACAACAAACAAACAAACAAACAAAAACTTTCAAAAGAGAGAGAAGAGAAACAGACCAAAGCAATAGTGGAAGACTTTACTTTCATCAGTGACCATTCATACCAAAAAATGAGCAAAACAAACAAACAAACACCAAAGAAAACAACAACTAAGAGACATCAACTATATTACACTACAGATGAAAGTGAACTTTATAAACACCTACAAAATATTCTGTCCCAACTCCAAGTATATACATTCTTCATCAGCACATGGTACTTTTTCAAAAAAGTACATACTGTAGATCAAAAAGCAAATCTTAACAATTTTTAAAAATGGAAATAATTTATTTTATCTTATATCATAATGGAACTAAGCTAAAAATCAATAGCAAAAGAACTACAGAAATTAGACAAACACAGGGAGCTTAAGCAATATACTCTGAATGAAAGTGGGTCAATTGAAGAATCAGGAGAAATTTTAAAACTCCTACAATTAAATAAAAATTGAAATAATGTATGAGAACCTGCCAGATACAGGAAATGTATTACAGTAGAACAAGCTAGTGATGTGTCTCAAATAGAATAAAATAAAACTAGTGAAAGGGGGAAAAAAGATCAGAGGTGAACTCAATGAAATAGACATTAAAATAATAGAAAGGATCAATGAAACAAACAAAAAATAAAACTAACAAACTTATCCAAACTAAAGAGAAAAGAGAAACTCCAAAACAGTAAGGTTGGGGAGAAACCAGAGATGTCACAGTATCACCGAAAACCACAGGGTCATTAAGAGACATTATGCAAAGTTATATCCCAACAAAATAGAAGATCTAGGAGAACTAAGACAAATTTCAGGACAGATATGACCTTCTAAAATTTAAAGCAAGAATATTTAAGCAACCCACTTGAACAGACAAGTATCATACATTGAGACTGAACAATAATGAGGTCTCCTAAAAGAAAACAATCAAGCTTGATGGATTTAGTGCTGAGTTTTCGTACTTTTCTAGAAAAACAAGTATCAGAACTCCTGCAATGATCCCATAAAATAAAAAGGTGAAGGAAGGGTTCCAAACATTCTACAAAATAAAATCCTCTCACAAGACAAAGGACAACTTGTGGGAATTGGTTCTTTCCTTCTATCATGTGGGTTCCAAAGGTTGAACCTGAGTCATCAGGCTTGGTGGCAAGTGCCTTTACCATCTGAAGTCTCTTCTTGGCCAGGGTTCTAGTCCTTTATCCTAGCAATAGTTAACAGGTGCATTCTATAATAGCTCACTGAACTGTGCAACAATACTGAATGTACTTTATGGTTTTTTTCATGAAACAGTTAAAATCAGTTTAAACATTTACTTACAACCAGAGAAATGGTGCTAATGTACAATCCCAGAATGTGGAAATAAACGCAAAAGATGACAGGGCTTAGGCTACCGTGGACAATACAGTTAGGCCAACTTTTATAAGAACAACAAGCACATAAACCAGTCACCAATCACCCAAAGGGTGAGGCCATAGATCAATGGTAATGCTTGCCTGGGCTCTGAATTTGATATCCGTTCAGCTCCTCAAATCGGTTTTTAAAAGTTTAATTACCTGCTTTTTCTGTGTTCTGTTCCTGTTTTCCAGCCAATCATCCATTTGCTCCTCAATTTCTTCAATAGAAGTTCCATGATCATAAGACTGAACATATGCATTTTCTAAAGGTGTATACACAGGAAATTCTGGTTTTGGTTTTTTAACTTTAACTTTCTTCTGTTCTAAAAAAGCATATTTAAAAGAACAGATTTGTTCAGAAAAAAGAAATTTAAAAATATTCTAACATTGTATTCATAGACTATATCTTTGAAGAACAAATAAACAGTTATTTTATCAAGACAGAATTGCTTTGCTGTAAATAGCTATATGTTCTATTGTACACTAATCATCACATTTTTTAAAAACAAACTCAGATGCTGCCAATGTGATTATGACATACTCACACTATCAGTTTGTACATACCTTTGTTTTTCAAAGTACCTTTTATTAAAACATTTCATTTGGCACAATAGAGAGAGCTCTAATTTAGTGTTTTAACTTTTTTAAAGATGAATTTTTTTATCCATGTGTATATGTATATGTGGATGTGTGACACAAATATACATGTGCCCACAGAGGCCAGGAGAGGATGTCAGATGCCGCAAAGCTGGATTAAAAGAACCTGGCCAGCCAGCTGGTGACTTGTCCAACTTGGGTGCTGGGAATTAAAGGTTGGATCCTCTGGAAGAGCAGGAAGCACTTTTAACTACTGGGCCATGTCTACAGGCCTTGGTTTCTTAATTATACCCCTATTGCACATTACCTATGTAGTTTTAAACAAGTAACTATTAGAGTGTCAATTTTCACATTTGCAAAAAAAGTGTTTCTCAATAAATACTAT
Source organism: Psammomys obesus (assembly GCF_907164565.1). Classification (NCBI taxonomy): domain Eukaryota; kingdom Metazoa; phylum Chordata; class Mammalia; order Rodentia; family Muridae; genus Psammomys; species Psammomys obesus. Next base: position 3,436,874 of record NW_026596149.1, on the reverse strand, counting down.
ATTTTTATGTTCTTGATATTTTAGAAAGAAAATCTAATCTGGGAGTATAAGTTAATTGTTCTCTAAAAATATTTTCAAGGCTTTCACAGTGCTACATACTTTCAATCCCATTATTAAGGAGGCAGAGGCATGCAGATCTCTGTGAGTTCAAGGGAAGTAGGGTCTACCTAGTGAGCTCAGAAAGAGCTACACAAACACAAGTCTCAAAAACAAAAAAAAAAATCCCAACAATGCACTATCTATGGTAGTGGTTGCAGAGTTCACCAAGCAACATTATAGCTATCTCAGTTTGTACCTGCACACCCTTGATACTCCTACAATGGCAAAACTGCCTCACCTGTCTTCAAACAATGCCCAGCATGGAATGGACAGTGTTCATTTGTTCTCTTACAGAACTTCATTCTCATTAGTAACAACTCTGAGAAGCTGCTTCTTTTTCACCAGCAAACTCTCCCAGCCCTCAACCACATTTTTACTACCTGATACTTATGTGTGCATGTGGATATTATACTGACAGTATGATAAAATCATCAAATATGTAGAAGAAAACAGACAATCCATAATAAATCTTTCAATTCAGAGGGAAAATGATTTAATAATGGATGCCACCAAGACTGAATGTTCATTTGAAAGAAAACCAGACACATTCTAAATATATACAAAAATAAATTCCATCTGAAAAAGAGAATAGATTTAAAAGAAATGAAATTCTAAAAAATCTTATAAAAATTAACTTAAAAATCACAAATGCTATATAAAGAGGAAATCCTAATTTGCATCACAATCCCAAATTCCATAAAAAATACAAAGACAAAATAAACATCCAGAGACAACACATTTTTTTTACAATTTATTTCTTTTTTTATTAATTACAGTTTATTCACTTTGTTATCCCACCTGGAACCCCCTCCCTCATCCCCTCCCAATCCCACCCTTCCTCCCTCTTCTCCACCCATGCCTCTCCCCCAATCCACTGATAGGGGAGGTCCACCTCCCCTTCCATCTGACCCTAGCCTATCAGGTCTCATCAGAACTGTCTGCATTGTCTTCCTCTGTGGCCTGGTAAGGCTGTACCCCCATAAGGGGAGGGTGATCAAAGAACAGGCCACTGAGTTCAGGTTCCGAGACAGTCCCTGTTCCCATTACTTAGGAAGCCCACTGGAGATTGAGCTGCCATGGGCTATATCTGTGCAGGGGTTCTAGATTATCCTATGAATGGTCTTAGGTTGGAGTATCAATCTCAGAAAGGACCCCTGTGTCCAGATTTTTTGGTTCTGTTAGTCTCCTTGTGGAGCTCCTGTCCCCTCCAGGTCTTTCTGTCTTCTCTTTCTTTCATAAGATTCCCTGCACTCTGCCCAAAGTTTGGTATGAGTCTCAACATCTGCTTTGATTTGATACCCTGCAGGGGAGAGTCTTTCAGAGGCCCTCTGTGGTAGGCTCCAAGACAACACATTTTGAAAGAGTGTCTGCAATTCAGAGGGCAAAAAGAAAATTGATACAGAGATTATAGAGAGACTGGTTGTATAAACAAGAAGATAGGCAGTCCCACAAAATAATGTAAGTGATGGTCATAAGCAGGCAATCCAAGTGAATAAATCTGTAAGGCCAGGAAACAAGAAAAGCCTGTATTTTCAGGTTAAAGAAATGGAAATTTAAGTAATACCATGTATGAGTTAAGAGCTATCATGTGGGTATAAATTTTAAATATATATATATATATATATATATATATATATATTTCAGGCAGAAGAAAGGCTCTTCTTAAACTGGGAGGGTCAGGGAGAAATGCAAATTATTCTGTTAAAACCTGTGGAGAAGTAGTCTTAGAAGATCTATTTTCTGAGCATAATAGAATTTGAATGTTATTAAAGGCATGCAAATACATGTGTATGTGCTTTGATGTGTGTGAAAGAGGTTATTTACTGTTTTTATAGAGATAGCAGTTAGCAGTAGAAGCCTTATAAGAGAGATGACTACATAATTATTGATGAGTCATCTACATAGAGAAATAGTAACTTATCACTGAAGGGGAGCTGCAGTAATCATTTCTTAGGTTTTCAATGAGTTTAAGTAGCAAAAAAAAATATATCAGAAAAGGATATGACTCCATATTTTAAAGTAGAATCATTCTATATATCCTTATGTTTATACAAGTCTACACACAAATATTATATAAGGTTGGATATTATATAATATGAATAACACATGAAGGCATATTGGGGACAAGATGGAGAAGGAGTTCAGCAAAAAACAGCTTAAAAAATACATGCAACACCACAACAAAAAACAAGTAATATATATGTATGTATATATGTGTATATATAAATGAATGTGTATTTACAAATCCTATAGTAAAGCTATAGAGATAAACATAAAATATAAAAGACTGTACAACATCGATCTATTTGTAAATTCAGGTTTCTAAAACTAATAAACAACAGCCTAGTAAATATTCATTACATTCTGTACTTTTAAAATAATTTATAAGTTATCTGCACCATCCAACATTTTGTACTTGGCAAATCTTATAAAGAAAAAAGCATTGAGTTGGTATTTTGATGGGAATTGCATTGAATCTGTAGATTGCTTTTGGCAGGATGGCCATTTTCACAATGTTAATCCTACCAATCCATGAGCACGGGAGATCTTTCCATCTTCTGAGATCTTCTTCAATTTCTTTCTTCAAAGACTTGAAGTTTTTCTCAAATAGGTCTTTCACTTGCTTGGTTAGAGTCACACCAAGGTACTTTATGTTATTAGTGGCTATTGTGAAGGGTGTTGTTTCCCTAATTTTTTTCTCAGCTTTTTTGTCTTTGGTATACAAGAGGGCTTCTGATTTTTTTGAGTTGATTTTGTATCCTGCCACTTTGCTGAAGGTGTTTATCAGCTGAAGAAGTTCTACCTAGCAGTGTTTCAAAGCAGACACTAAGACTCATAACCAAACCCTCAGCAGAGTGCAGGGAATCATATGAAAGAAGGGAAGTTAGTATGATATGGAAAGGATAGGAGCTCTACAAGGACCAAATATATCTGGGCACAGGGTCTTTTCTGAGACTGACACTCAACCAAGGACCATCTATGGATATAACCTAGAACTTCTGCTCGGATGTGGCCTGTGGTAGCTCAGTAACCAAGTAGTTTTCCAAAGTAAGGGGAACACGGACTATTTCTAACAGGATCTCAAGGGCAGGCTGTTTGACCCCCCCCCCCCCCAGGGGAGGAGCAGTCTGTTAGGCCACAGAGGAGGACTTTGCAGCCAGCCCTGAAGATACCTGATAAAACAGGGTCAGATGAAAGGGGAGGAGGTCCTCCCCTATCAGTGGACTTGGAAAGGGGCAGGGAGGAGACCAGGGAGGGAGTGTGGGGTTGGGGAGGGAATGAGGGAGCGGGATACAGCTGGGACACAGAGTTAACAAAATGTAACTAAAAAGAAAAAAAAAAAAAAAGAAAAAAGAAAAAAGCAAGTATTTTCAAAAGTAAATGTCTAGCAAACATGCATAAGCAACCCAAAGATTTGTACATGGCAAGTGTTTTCAGTATCCCTCCAATAACCTACATAATAAGAATAGGTACATGCAAAAGAATTTTGGATATAATAACATCAAGTTTACTTCACCCCAAAAAACAAATCCAAGATCTTTCTTTTTAGCAGCATAGTGAGGTTTATTAAGAAAAATTATTAGTTAAATAAAAATATATAGTATCTTGATGTTGCTTGTGAGAATAGTACTGAAGTTTTCATTAAATTTGATTGTAGGGCTGGAGTAGTGTCTCAGCAGTTAAAGCAATTGCTTTTCTAAAGGACTTGAGTCTGAGTCCCAGAATACGTGTGGGGCCTCAAAGCCGCCTGTACCTCCAGCTCCAGGAGCAATCCACACTTCTGGTCTCTGTGGGCACCTGTACCTGTGCAGACCCACTTACAAACATACACATACACACTATTAAAAATAATGAAATATTTTAAGAGTATCTAAAAATTTGCAAGCTACCAAAAGTGAAATGTGGACACTAACCCAGGCACAACACATTTGACCTACAATCTGTCATGCCTGCAAAATATACTATGGCAATGGTGAGACAGAACTTCTAGGAATAGCCAATCAATGTCTGATTTAACTTAAGGTCTATTCCACAAGAAGGAACCTGTACCTGACACTGCTTGGGTGACCAAGAACCAGAGAACCAGAGACGAGATAACTCAGATAGCTAGTTACCCTAGGTACATGAACAACTAACACAAGTGGTAGAGGAGGAGGAGGAGGAAAAGGAAGAAGAAGAAGAGAAGGAGAAGGAAAAGGAGAAGGGGAAGGAGAAAATAAATGACTCTTAATGATATTCTGCTATATTTACACTTATGTGCCTTATCCCAGAAGCTGATGGGAACAGATGAATAGACACACAGCCAGACATTATGTGGAAATAGTCTAAATGGGAGGTCTCCATCAAGGGGGTAGCCCTCCCCTCAGAGCTCTTGGAATTCTGCCGAAGATGAGGTGGAAATTTTTTTAAGAGTCAGAGGGTACGAAGGACACTGGGAGAACACGACCCTCTGAATCAACTAAGCAAGGCACATACGAACTCAGAGACTGAAGCAACAAGCACAGGCCTACAGGGGTCTGCACCAGGTCCTCTGTGTGTATGTTATAGCTTTCAGCCTAGTATTTCTATAGACTCCTGACTGTAAGGATGAGTGGGTCTTTGGCTTTTGTGCCTGCTCTTGGGACTCTTCCTTTTGTTGGGTTGCCACATCCAACTTGAGTATGAAAAATTTTACTTCATCTTATTTTATTTTGACATGTTTGGTTGCTTTCTCTATGATATGTTCTTTTCTAATGAGAGACAGAAAGGGAGTGGATCTGGAATGGAGGGCAGGGAAGAACGAACTGGAAAGAGTGAAGGGAGGAGAAACTATAATCGGGATATATTACAGGAGAAAAAGCAAAGTAAAATTAAACTCAATCAACAAACCAAACAAAAACTCAAAAAACAAACAGTAAACAAACCAAAAAATGAGTTTTTTATGATTATATATATTATAAAAACAACTATTTCTCTTCATTTACTATATGAATGAAGAAGAAAAATTTTCTTTTTCAAAAGAAAAATTTATTCAGTAAGATTATCAATGCAATCAACACCTTAAGAAATCCCTTCAATTTAGTGTACCATCTAAACAAAATAGAAAGGCATTTGGGGCTCAAGAGAAACGAACAGGAAAAACGCAAAATATTTCAGTTGCTGAAGATGTTGGTAAGTGATACAGCACTTGCCTAGAATGTGTAAGGCATTGTGTTCAATCTCACACAATACAAAACTAACAAAACTTCTAACATTAAGATGTTTATTTACTACAGACTGGGATTCTTAAAAATCTTATGAATCAGTTCCCTGATTAATTATTTTCTGATTCAAACTATGAAGGTGTTTCTTACTACAGGATGCACTTGTCAATAATGATTTGAGCTCTCTGACCATGAATTGCACCTCAACAGTGTAATGAACAGTAGATCACAACCTAAACATGTTTTTCCAGCAGACCCAGAACCACTGTGTTTCATGAAAACAAGACACACCAAACCAAACCAATGCTACATCCTCCTCTCCACATCACAAAAGATTGATGAGAAGATGCTGTCAAATAGCATCCTTCCCCCAGGGTGGTAAAAGAAAGGCCGAGAGGTAATGAGGGTCCCAGGTCATCTGTGTGGTTCTTACAGACTACGCTGACAACCTGTACTTTCTGCCTATCTGGCATTAACAAGGTATTTCTACCTTTCCTGAAAGGCCAGCTTAAGAGGAATCCAAGCAGAAAACCAGTAGCTTGGGTACTGTCAATCCTCACACATACTACTGGGTAGCAAGGGGAATAGCAGACATACTTGTTCCTCAAGGCTGAGTGTTTTCAGTAGAGACCCAGTGATGAGCAGAAACACCAGCTCCCACCTGCATATGTGAACCCATCTTCCTCCTCAGCTAGAAAATACCTTAACTTTATATTCGAAGGCGAAGAAACTAGAAGAGATTTTTTTTGGGGGAGGGAGAAGTGCCAAGAATCATTTGATCCAATTTAAAAACTTCCATGACCACATAATGAAGATATAATCATGGCAAGAGGAAAAATATAGTGAAGTGAAAAACCATACACTACTTAGAAGACCTAGCTCCACATAAATATGGGCGATTGATTTAAGACAAAGGTTCATATCCATATCAATGCAAGAGGAATTCTCCTCTAAAACAAAACGAAAAATCAAAATAGTGCTGGAAGCCAGGCATGGCAGTTCCCAGCACTCAGAAGGCAGGGCACACAATCTGTGAGCTCAAGGCCAGTCTGGTCCACAAAGCAAGTTCCAGGCCAATGAGAGTTACATAGTAAGATACTGCCTCAAACAAACAAACAGAACTGTAGAACCTAAATACTAATGGGTTCTCGTGGAGAGGTGCCATACTGCTTGGACTGCACAATAAGCCCAGAGAGTTGTAAGAAAATGAGTGAGCAGGCTATGGCAGTGTTGCTAAAATGCTATTTCAAATGAATTACGATGAGGGTAACTTCTTAAAAAGAAATTATCTTTCTGGGGGTAGAGCAACAGCTCAGTGCCTAAAAACACTTGCTGCTTTTGCAGAATCCAGGTTTGATTTCCAGGACCCACTGGCAAATTATAACAGTGTGTAACTCCAGTTCTAAAAGATCTGATGCCTGAAAAGATAAGGTATAATTTAAGGAACCTTTTCTAATCATCCCTTCTAGCTCCCCAACAATGAGATAGAAACCTATAGATTTAGTCAGGAAGCTTTGAGCACTGGAACTGGGCAGATAATGGCCTACCCTGACCTGTCTCTGCTAGTCTTGGTACTTCCCAGCCACATGCCAAATTACTTCCCATATTGGTTCTGCCTGGGCTGCTTCTGCTCCATCAGGTCAGTCCTCATGGCATGTCCTTTCTCTTCCTCTACTTTTTTCTCTCCCTACCTCATGGTTCTTATCTGAGAGTCTGAGACTAGAAATGGAAGTCCAGTCTTCCCATCTCCTCTGCCCAGGAACTGGTTACTCAGCTTTTTAATTAACCAGGCAGAGATAATTGAGAAGCAATGTTTATCCAGCAATGAGCAGTGGTCCTGACAATGTCCATATGCAGACTGCAACCAGATTTCCACATCTGAATATGCAGCACAGCAGAGCTGCCCCCAACAGATTCCCTCTTCCGATCTCCATAGGTCACTGCATGCATATGCTGTGCATGCAGGCGGGCAGAACACCCACACAGATGAAATAAAAATACATCTTCGTAAAACAAGTATCCGTCTGAGAAATCTTATAAAAAATTTTGTTAATATCTACCTGGAAAGTTTTTGGCATTTACTAAAAACTGACTAATCTTATGTCTTGTTGAGAGGAAGACTCAGTCTTCTTCAGGGTAAAGCCCCTGAAGAAGGGGCTAGGTTATCTAATCCAAGTGATCAGCCCTACACACACCATGTCATGAACAGCAAGCACTACCTGAACTCCACAGGTTGTACTGATATACACTTATGTGGGGAGCTAGAGATGGTTCAGCAGTTGAGAGCACCTGCTGTTCTTCCAGAGGATCCAGGTTCCATTCCAGAACCTCCATAGTGGCTCACAGCACTGTAACCCACATACATAAAATAAATATTGTACAGTCATATGTGTATGTGTGTTTATCAATAATAATTAAAAAGAGAGGTTATGAATTTGAGAGGGAGTGAAGGAGACGTAAGAGAAAGAAAAATGATATTAATAAAGTGCTCGTGTAAAATTAGATAAAAAAATTACCCTTTTAGACTTCCTCCTCTGCAATGCCACGTTAGTGAGCTTGCCACAGCTCACCTCAAAGTTAATTTGGGGCAGCCTGCCATAGTTTGTTTACAACCCAAGCAGTCAGGCAGACAGAGAGGCTTAAGGGCAGATTAGCAGTTAGGCCTGGAAAAACTGGTAGCATAAAATAACTACTGCTCATCTATACCTGATGCACTTAATCAAGTATATGGAAATATTATTATGAACACAGTATCCAAATGTGGTCTTTAAAAAAATAAGAAAGATAGGGTAAATGAAACACACATCAAGGGATCTGGGACATTCATGTATTAACTCTAAACTATACAATACAGAAAATAATAATGACGTTAACAAAATTTAAAGATTCCTAGCATGTAACCATTAGTGTCTACATTTAAAAATACTTGACAGTTTCTGACTCTGTTGACAGTGAGTGCAACTGCTTTTTACTGTTCCTAATAATGATAATCTCATCTTTTCCAACACACCACTAATATGAAAAGACAATACGGTTTTATCACCTAAGCCTATTATGAGCACTGGGCTAGTGATGGGCTGCCATGCATTTTACAAGGCTGTTTATTACCTATCTTTACTAAAGAAGAGAGAACTTCCGGATGTTTGTCTATTTAAATTTTGTATTTCTTTACATGATTTTTTAACTAACAAAATAAGAAAAAAGAATTTTTAAGCCTGAGAATTTTTTATTTTATTTTTATTAGTTTATTTACTTTGTATCCCAGCTGTAGCCCCTTCCCCACCCCCTCCCAATCCCATCCTCCCTCCCTCTTTTTCTTCTATGCCCCTAAGCCTGAGAATTTTAACTGAACAGAATTTTTAACGCTTTAAACAATTTCTGAAACATGGTTATAAACGTACAATGTAGATTTCACATTGGGATAAACATTTCATGCTTAACCCCAAATTTCGTAAGGGGTTTCACACATTCTTAATCTGCTATTATTACATAATTCTAATACATTTTCCAGCGGTTTACCAATAAGTTGATTTGTTGTAACAGACAGATTAAAATAACAGGCTAAGAAAGCAGTGAAATGTAATAAGCTCCCACTACTTTAACAGGTAAATTTGGGGTTAGTTTTTCCCTGTAGTTTTTATAGTTTCATTTTCCTTACGATTCACTTAAAGAGCTTACAAATATTAATGTACAAACTTTATTTAAAAGTAACAAATTTATGAAAATTACATCTAGAGTTTCATTTGCCTATCTTTCCTGCCCAATACACACAGTTAGCAACCTTCACACAATCCTCTATCATCTTAATTTTTCCCCTCATTTTGTGGTGAGCAGCTTTTGCACTGAATTACAGGGCCCTTGGCCAGGGGCTCAGCTGGCATCCCCTACTCTTTGTGGATTATATACACTCATCTATTCATCTTCTCACCATGTGCTCACTGAGCATTCACTATGTGCCACAGCACTGCTCACTGCTGCAGACACAAGTGAAAAAGAATCAGTTCCTGTTCTAAAGCTGCTCAGACACACAAAGTATTGGGTCAGACAGAAAAACTGCCCCTAAAAATAACTGCCTTGAAGACACAACAGTGAACAAATTAAAGTCCTAATATTCATAGAGTTTATATCTACTGGGAGAAACTAGATATAAACAAAAATATACTTTTGCTGAGCAGTAGCAAATGCTAAGAATAAAATAACCAGTATGTGTAGACAATGCACATGTGGAAAAAATGTATATAAAACAAAATCAATGAAAGGACTAGGCCTTAGAAAGTGGCATCTTTAACAGTATGTTCAGCTTTTTCTAGAACTCACCAAGAAATGTCTCTGTGTTCCAAAGAACATCCTTGTATTTTCTTTTTTGTTTTTAAAATTTTTTAAAGCCTCATTTATTTTTATTTTATGCATATAGGTATTCTTCCTGCATGTATAGCTGTGCACCACTTGTGTGTACGGTACCCACGGAGGCCAGAAAAGGGCATCAGGTGCCCTGGAATAGGAATTACAAATAGAATAGCTGTGAACTGCCTTGCAGTGCTCGGAATAGAGCCTGGGCCCTCTGTCAGGCCAGCCAGAGCTCTTAACTTATGAGCCATCTCTACAGGCCTGTTTTTATTTCACAGAGGTTGGATCTTGCTTTCCTGTAGTCCATGGCTCTCAAGGAGCATGTCTTCTGCCTTAGCTTTCAAGGTGCTCGGTTACAGGAGTCTCTATTCCTGACTTCCTTTCTACATATTGACAATGTACTCAAGGTTGTTTGTATTTTGTAACAATATTACAAAAGAAACAAAGGCTTTTAAAACTAAAAGTAGTTGTTGTTTTTCTTCAGGTTTACCCAGTGCAATAGTCCCGCACTTTAAGAGTTGTATGACTGTAGGTTGTTCATCTCACTAGACAATGGACTTTGTGTAGCTCAGTAAAGTATTCCCATGTATCATACAGTACAAGTAAGTCCATTGGCAAAGAAAATTCAACTATTGTTAAGGAAAATTTGAATTTAGTTTTATATGACATTGTTAATAAAGTAAAGTAATACTTAGAACTCACTTTGAAGTGTTTCAATTTCAATTCTAGCCAGTGCGTCTTCTTTTTCCTTCAATTTTGTCTCCTTGTATTTTGCATAAAACTGCCCAGCATCCTTAAAAAAGAAGTTACAAGTAAATTAACATAAAAATAACTTTGCTTTGACAGTATACTCCCTGTAATTTCCTTTTTGAACAATGTACTCATTTTCCACACAAGCTTTCCTCTGTTTTCCAATGACATGATGAACAAAAGAAACTGAACAAACACTTCTCTGTAACATTTCTCTCCTGGAGAACTAAGTCCAAAAACTGCACGGGTATAAGTTTAGGTAAACTTCTCACATATGAAAAGGAGGGTTTCCCTTCCAAATCTTTTCTACTGTGTGATGTCTCCCCAACAGCATACTAGTGAGTATCTGGTGTAGGAATTACTGTGACTAACATAGTACTAGTGCCATTGTTGTGTTCTTCCCTCAGCTCCAGATCTTCTGCATCACTGAGGATGAGACAAGGCAGCTCTCCATGAAAGCTGCCACTCTTCCTACCCATCACTCTCAGGGAAGACTGGAACCTAGTTGACACGGGAAACTGAAGAAACATGCTACACAGACACTCAAGTGTAATATCAGTGGCTTAAGTCCCAATGAGTGACACATAGGCAAATCTTCAGCAAGGTACCAAAAGAACAGCAAGGAATCACATAATGACAGAGATAAAAATAAACTTGTTGGTTCTCTAGGCATATGATGATCCTAGCAATGAAAAGCAGCAAAGCAGGTCTTCCCATACTCCTTGACGTAAATCTCAATACATTCCCGAAATACCGGGCCATGCTGTTTCCACACTTCTGTTTCTTCTGCTTTGCCCTCAGGTTGGATGATTTTGCTCCCTTCCAGTACCTTGACAAACTCCTTTTCATGTTTCAAAGCCGGCAAACACCACTGCCTTCACCTTCTCCAGCAGAGCAAGTCTCTATACTTACACAATACTATGTTTGTACCATGTAACAGTATCAGCTAGAAGATGGGCCACCTGAGACAAAACTAAGATTTGGTAGAGTGCAGGCACTCCGTAAGTATTTACCGAACTGAACCGAACTGAACTGGAATACATGTGAAATCTTATAAAGAAGGAAATGAAAAGGCATGATTTGACTTATGAAAAGTAAGGAAAGAAGTAGGTATTAAGGATAAATTCAATATTTCTGTATCGTAAGATTCCTAGAGAAGATAAATCACAGATCTACATGTGATCATGACTATAAGAAACAAACTACTACTTATATCAGATGTAAATACACGAATGCTCCCACCTCATTTCACACATAGTTGTAACCAAGCCAACGGTTATCTTGTGGGGTCTATTTCTTGGGATTATACTGGAACTCTTCCACTAGATAATGAATCAGGGAAATTATATAGACTTTTCCTAAAACATCTGAATGAATACATAGTAAAGATATTTCTTTTTATTCTTTCAGTTGACTTTCATGTTGGTAATCCCTAGTACAAGCACTCCTCTAAGCCCGGGGTTGGCTACACAAAATGTATTATCAGAAGAGCAGATAGTAAACCACCCAAATTGCTCATCCTGCAATGCCGATATGTACATAAGTTTTACCTACATTTCCAGGGTTCTGGGCTAAGGTTTTATGCCCCCTTAACATTTTCCGTTCCCCTACCCCCACCAAATTCTCAACTGTAAAGGAGTACTACTTTATAGAAAGTCACATCAGTCATTTGTACCTTGGTGTGAATGAATGAATGAGCTTATTAGCTTCTTTCCACAGAGTAGATTTTAATAGTAGGGAAGAAGAAAAGACCAGGAAGGCATTGGCTCCTTGAGGGGAGTAGGAAATGCAAAAAAAAGAAGGGCACAGATTAGTTATTTATGAGGTGAAAGAATCTAGACTGAAATATATCACCAGAGTATATACTACAATGAGTGTTTAAGAGGACAGATTCGATTTTTGGGACAAGATCTCACTAGATAGCCCAGCAGGCCTTGAACTCCTGATTCTCCTACCTTGGCTTCCAAGTACAAGATATAAGTCAACAGGAGAGATCAGATTTTGGAGTCCTCCTATCCTGATTTAGATGTCAGCTTTTCTATTTTAGTGGCCAGGAGATATTTAGAAATTTGTTTCTCTATACAGGTCAGTTTTATCATTCATAAATAAGGATAACAAAAGTGTCTAACTCAAAGGATTGTTATGATGACTGAACATTTTACTACTTAAAAAATACTTAGAATGCCATCTGCACAGTTAGGTCTTCCATATATTATGGCTTCTTGATCATTTGGCATCACTCTATTTTCCACTACAAAGTAAAGCTGAGTTTTTATGCTTCACAGCTCACTGAAATGCCTCCTGTCAAATCTTGATTCTTTGTGCTTTTTCTTCCTTCTTGTCTGCATGATCCTTGACTCAATGAAAAGACCTGTTACTGGACAGTACCAGCCCCTTCCTAGAGGTCTTGCCAACCTTAAACATTTCTCCACTACGATTTCCTATTCCTGCTACAGCACATAATTTTACCAAGAGAATGCTTTGACATAGTCATTAGCCTGAGAGTTGTAACATATCAAACACCTAAACGTACTCTAGCTATCTCAGGGTTGTTTCTACAAATTTCCTATTTTATTACCTGTTTGTTCAAGGCAAAGAATCTTATTTTTCATCTGTTCATGCTTTAAGCATTTATTTAAATGTTCCTGATTTTCTTCACTTACTCATACTTTCAAATTATAATTAAAATTTGTCTTTTCCAAGAAACATTACTTCCTTAACAAACCTACCATTTCAAACAGTTCTACTGTAACGAAATAATTCTGCTATGCTTCTGCTATTCTTGTGCATGGTACAATGCAACATGCTCAATCAGGAACATTCCTACAATCAGGAATGCTCTAAAAGGAGAATGAGCCCAAGGTGCAGCAGCTTGAAATTCTGTTTTCTACAGGACAAGAGATGAGAGGATTAGGGATGACCGATGATAAGCAATTTTTCAAAGGAAGAATACTATTAATATTGTATAAAGTTCCAAAAATGGAAATTTCAATTTTGAATAAATACAAAAAGCATTTTATAATAATAAAAATTAGGTAAAAATAAACTGACTCTGTATATAGTATTCAAGAACAGAGTGGGTGGTAGTCTTTAATATATAGTCTAAAGAGATTCAAGCATTCAGAAGGAGTTGATAAACACACTGCCTTTAACACCTCCCACACCTCCAGTTTTTCTTTAGGTGCTAATTCAAGATAATAGAACTATTTAGTGAAAAAACAAAAACAAAAACAAAAATGTTGAGTGCAATATAAACCAGTTTATTACAACTGGAGGTTAAGGATTTTAAATAGATATAAACACCTTATCTATGCTCTTAGCCTTTGTATACTGCCCATGACAACATACTTTAATAAATGGTTCATGAAAGAACAAACACTAACTCTTTACTGGATCCAAACTGCCTACTTTGGGTTCTTTAGTAGTGTATCAAAACTATGGCATTTACATTCCTCAAAACAGAGTCTACCTTCCCTTTATTCTCATGGCTAAAACTTTCAACAAAAGCTTTTCCCCTAGAAACAACTTTCTTTATATTTAAAATCTATTCAGGAGTTCAAAATTCTAGCTATACAGATAGCAAATAAAGGGCTGGTTTCACATTCAAGACTGTGGCAAAGCTAAAGGATTTATGTTATCAGTATTTCTACACAACTATGAAACATGGGCTCCTGAGCAAGAAGCCACTGTATTTAGATTTACCTGATAAACCAGTGTTAGGTGTGCTATGCTTTTTAAAGACATGTGAGTATTATTTATGATAAAAGTAATGTTTGCACTTATAGAATATGTAAAAAAATATATTAAATAAAAAACTAGACAGCAGAATATGGGCTCTATGAAAAAGAGTATTTCTCTGCTTTGCTTGGATGGGCTGCAGTTGAGGTATGATAGAAAAGATCATGGAAATCTTTGGCTCTTTGTACTTGCATGGTAAACAAGAAAACATGTTTGAGTTCACAGCTAGATGCTGTTGAATGCACTGTTGCTGTGAGCCTGAGTGCCATGAAACATGTATAATGCCCCAGTTCCTAACAGCTAATGGTAGACAAGTGTCTACAAAAATAATTGGTCTATTGGATTTTAGGATGATTGGTGCCTTACCAAAATCTATCAGTCTGTTGCGACAAGTTGAATATCTCACATATATAAAAATGCTTGAGACCAGAAGCATTTCAGAGTTCCTATTTTTCCAATCAACTACTGCACATTTATGTATTTTGTTCAGTTTATGTGTAAAGAAGGTAATTTACATGAAACAAAGTCAGCAGACACTGAATCATATGAATTATGCTGTCATGTCAGCACTCAAAGTTTTAAATTTTGAAACATTTGGATTTTAGATTTTGGATGGGGGATGCTCAAACCTGCAACACAAATGGAGATAATGAGTTACACAGAGAATATCCAATGGGAACTTTTATTTAGCCTGGTGGATATTTCATTATAAAAAGAAAAATTTCATGAGATGTAATGCTTCTGAGGTAGGTAGGTTGTATGGAGATATCCCATACATCAATCTCTTTATTTTAACATTACTGACATAGTAATAGCTACCCCATACATCAATTTTTTTTATTTTAACATTACTGACACAGTAATTAAATGTTATTAAAATGACATTCTGAGTTGACATTTTTGGTTATGTTTTAGTTTACTTTTACTTCTTCCTAAATACCTCAAAATAAGAAGCAATCTGAAAAAGGCTACATAGGGGGTTAAAACAAAGATGGCGGCACTTGCCGAGGAGCTCCGTGGAGTCTGAGAGACCCATGGAGGCTCTGAAGGGTGAAGCAGCAGTGGAAAAGGAGTCTGAAGAGCTCACAGTAGCATCAAAACAACCTAAAAAGGAAAAAAGGCAAGTCTTAGAGTAGATGATTTTAAAAGGTGGACTCATGAAATTAGAAAGAAAGATGGCAGAACAGAGCTACACATGGGAGAGAATGATGAATCTATGCCCTTTGCCACCTTGTCTAAGCTACCACCAAAGGCTATGTGGATGTCTGTGGACTGTGCTGCCAATTGAAGCCATGTTGATGTCTCTGGGTCAGGCTGCTGTAGGCATAAGGTTGTTGTGTAATTCCAGTGCTGACTTCTGTACCCCCATATCTGGTTGCAATCCCTGTTCTGAGAATCTCTTGTCTCAATGTCGAGTAAATATTGCTCCCTAATTGTCCCCTGATATGCCAATAAAGCAAATTACAGCCAATTGCTGAGAAGAAAGAATAGAGGTAGTCTTCCTGCCAAGGGAAGAGTTAGAGGAGGAAGTAGGAGGGAGGGACATGGGCAGTTGTCCAGGAGGGACCAGGAGAGAAATTGAAGCAAGGAAAGACATAAAGTGCAAGTATCTCTGGGATGTACACTGGGAGAAAACCAGATTAGCTCAGATGGTTAGAAGAGTAATAACTGATCAGTTCTTGTGCTGTGAAGCTTGATTAAATAATATAACAGATTAGTAATATAATAGATAATAATATAATAGATCTAATATAATAGATTAAATCAATTATTTGTGTGATAGCCAGGTTAAGAGACAAACTGAGAAACAAACAACAGTTTTATAAAAAAACATTAACAGGCTGCTGCTGGGGACCATATTGGGGTCTGTGGGCCATGTTGCCCAGGAGGCCATGTTGATGTCCTTGTCCTGTGCTGCCTCTGAGGCCTGTAATAGTGTCTGTGGCCCCTGCATGGTCTGTACTGCCACTAGAGACTATGCTGAGGTTTGTGGCCTGGGGTGATGCCAGAGACCATGTAGATGTCACCGTGGTCCGTGCTGTCATCAGAAACCATGTAGAAGTCCATGATCTGTGCTCCCGCTGACTAAAGCTACTTTTTCCGTGACTGTAGATTCAGAATTGAGAAAGAAACATAGAAGGCTTCTGTGACAACCCTTAGCCTCTTCCCAAAAACCATCCTAGATAGGAAACCATTGAAGAGAATCTTTAAAAACTGTGATAAGGATGGTGAAGCATAGCTCTCCACAATTGATAGAGATGTGGGGGTGGGGGGAGGACTCAGTTTTCTTTAAGGGGCTGGTTCCTGGGAGTTTGACCATGTTTGAATGAGTATATGGGCAACACATATTGGACTTGTGGGGAGATTACAAGGGTGGAAGCAAACCTGGAAGGACTGGGAAGTGATTGTGGTCTTGGTACATGATGTGAAATTCCAAAATAATAAAAAATATTATCTTGAGAGAAAAAGAAGCAAGCTGATGATGATGTTTTAGAAAAGATGGACAGTGATCTAAAGTGGTAGGAGCAGAGAGATCTGGGAACAAGCCATGTGGAAGAACTTTGGAGAAAGGTAGCAGGAAAAAAGATGAAGAATGAAGGACATTCCTTTCAATAGGAACATATCATAAGCACATTTCTGAAAACCTGCCTAAAAAGTCATAGGTTCATGTCATTTGAATGGAATGTTGTTCCATTCACTTAATGGTACATTCTTAGACTAACATATAATGTATAATAAGATTATAATAAAGAATAAAGTAAAATGTTACAGTTGTGCACTTTGGGTAAGAGGTGAATTTCCTGCAAAGAGCTGGAGACTACAGCTTCCTTTGTCTGAGACAGTCATACTGATAGGAATGCAAAGCCGAAAAGTTGCTTTTGAATTTGGAATGAGACAGATGAGAACAAAGGAGCCATGTCCTCAACCTAACCCAATACAAGAACTACCCTCAACTTTTAGAACAATGAAAAACAGCCTGAACACTAAGAGAAATTCAGATCATATACCATACTTTACTTACTAGGAAACTGGTATTTTGTCTCCTATACGCTAATATTTGTTGTTTTGATCTGTTTCAGCTTTCATTTACAATATGAACTAGTTGTGGCCTTTGGGCACATTATTCCACCAACTTGAACCATGAGTCTTTTTCAATTATAAATAGAGCATCAGTGAGACTATGTATCTTTAATTCCTACCTCATTAACATTCTGGTGGATACTTATGTGTTCTATATTTAGTAGTAAACTAGAAAGTTCTGATTTGTAGTCTGTCTTTGTATCTCCAAGAACCTGTACCTTATTATGTCCGCATCCCCCCACCCCCGCCAAGGAGTGGAAACAAAGAACTTTTGGCTTATGTTGTGAGGTTTCTTCAGTTTCCTACATCTTTTTATTTGGTTGGTTTTGTTTTGTTTTGTTTTTTAAGACAGGGTTTCTCTGGGTAGCCTTGGCTGTCTTACTTTGCAGACCAGGATAGCCTCAAACTCACGGAGGTCTGCCTGCCTCAGCCTCCCAGAGTGCTGCGCCCATCTGTTTCCCTACATCTTTATCTAGAAATGAAACTTCAGTCTTAGAAACTTCAGACTAACTTTCATTTGCTTACATAATCTTAATACCAAAAAGACTTACTGGGAATTTAAAAAATAGATTTTAGAATTATGAAAGAAACAGCCACAACCCTTGGAGAATGATTTAACTTGGAGTAAGCGGCCAGGCCCTCAGTTTCCAACACACCCTAAGAGGCTACCTGTCCTCTTCCCCCCCCACCCGCCTCAGCCACCACCCCATCCCACAGCTCTAAGTGCTTTGAGTGGATTCTGACAAGCATCTCAGCAAACAGCAGGCAGACGAGAAAAGAAGGGCCCTGGTTCTAAGAGAAGGCAGCTCCAAGCTGTCCACAGCTACCTTCTGAAATAGGAGGGTGCTTCCACAGAGTGTACTGTGAAGTACCACAGTATTCTATGTTTTAGGCAACTGTTAAAGCAGCTAGAGTAACTCAATGAAGACTCATCTCTACTGTGTTCATGCAGCCCATGAACCCTTGATGGTGGCAAAGGCTGTGCACACTGGAGCCTCCTTATGATAACATTTAATCATGTTTACATGACCAAGGACTAGACCTTAATGTGAAAATTTTACAACTTTAGGAAATGTACATCTAAATAAATTTTTTATATTATTAAGAAATATTATGTATCATGTAGTAAGCTACTAAAACAATGAATTCCCAGAAAATCAAACCATCAAATAAATTGTGGGTACTTAAGATCTGTCTTATTTCAGAAAAATATGGAGAATATGGCTATAAGATATAAGCTGATAACCAACTGTAGATAGGTGGCACGTCCTGAAAGAGGGTCCTAAGCCTAAATTATTACAGATTCAAATATATCCAACTCCAACACACACAATGATTAAAATAAACTAGGTTATAAAATTAAAGTTGAAAATAGACATAACACTGAATATATATTGTCAACTTCTGCTACCTTCTTGAATACAGAACATGATCAAGTAAAAAAAACGACCCAGAGCCAGGCCCACAACTCAGTGGTAAACATCATGTGTTTGAGGCCCAGGTTTCAAGCCACAGAAACATACATGCATAAGAGTGTGTGTGTGTGCGCGCACACACCTGCGGGTATGTGTGTGTGCACATGCATGTATGTGCACATGTGTGTATATAATCTCCAGAAAAGGCATTATGAATCCTAATATATTTTTGTGGAAGTTATATGTTTACTACAATGAGCACAAAAACCCAGTTCAGGCATACAATTAAAGAATATGTACTCTGTACAAAATTATCATGGGGGGGCGGGGCAACATGGCGGCGCCGGGAGGACTCTCATTCTGAGCAGCAGCACAGCAGGATTGGCACAGTGACCAGCAATCAGAACTCGCAGCCATAAAACACAAGTGATTGTGTTTCACAGGTGAGAGGATATCCCAAGGTGGGGGATTCAATCAGCCTTAACTCATCCGGCTAAACCATGGAAGAGATCCTGGTTCCGCCAGGCGCTTGGTCACCAGCCCAGAGCTACCCGCCAGCGAGATCTGGTCACTGTCTCAGACTGAACTGTGGGCCTAGAACATCACAGACTGAATTTTCCAGTCGAGAGATAACCCCACGGAACAGGAAACTATTGGGACCGACCTCAGGTCACCCAGACATCCCCGGGAAAAGACTCGGGTTCCGCGGGCGCCCCAGGAGCCAGCCTGGAGCCAGAGCTGGGGAACCAGGCGCCTGCACAGAGCCCTGCCTGCGCGCCTGATTGGCCGCCTCAGATAGAACTGTGGGCACCAGGGCACCAGGGCACCAGAGACTGTGTTTCACTGTCAGGTGCAAACCCACAGGGAGGGAAATGGCTGGTCTGATCTCAGAGCACTCAGCCGACACCCCACCCCGAAAAAGTCTCAGGAAAATGATCCAGTTTAGGCAGACACCCAGGCTCCCAAAGGCCAGAAAGGCGGAGCCACAGGCGGGCGTCTGTGCCTGTGGGTTCTACTCGCCACCCCAGACAGAACAGCAGTCCCCAAAGCAAAGACTGGATGTCTCTGGCAGGAGGAAACCCCCAGTGGAGGGGATCATCAGGTCTAACGCTCAGGACACTCAGCACCAAAAGATCTGGATTCACGCAGACTCTAGGCTCTAGCTTTCTAATGCAGGCCGGAGTGCAGTGCTCAGCCGCCATTATTGAGTACCCCTAGGGCACTGGGACACACAGCTGCATCCTCAGACCTATAAAAGCCAGAGAGCCATTACAGCAGCCCTCAGATACTGTGCCAAGGATCAACCAGTTATCCCTAGCTAGACTGACAAAACTGTGGGAATCCCTGGTCCTTCAAGAGGGCTGCACCCACAGCGTCCGGACCAGAGCAGTGCCTGCAGCCGCCATCCCAGACAGGGACACACAGCTTCTGGTCCAGAGTGAGGCCCCCAGCCTCCAGACCAGAGCGGCGTCCCCAGGCGCCAACTCAACCTAGGTGCACATTCTCCAGGCCCAGAGCGGAGCACTCAGCCTCTGGCCCAGAGACTTGTTGGGTGCACCTCTCACTTTCCCGGACAGAACTGTGTGCCCCAGGGAGAAAACCCCACAGCTAGGGAATCAGCAGGTTCTTCAAGAGGACTGTACCTGGAAAACTGTAACAGCAGCAGCTCACTAAATTTATAACGAGAAACCCAGCAGTGGGGCAGCTGTCTTGAGAACTTCTATGGGTAAGAGGAGATCCCCCCTGCCTAACAAAGACCACAGCTACTACTCAGGGCTATACGCCTGAGGTGAGCAGTGGCAATTCCTGAGAAACACTGGCCATAGAATGACCATAACCAAAAGCAGAGGAGGACTCCTTCAGGAAAAATCATCTTCCAGCCAAGGGGACTCTCCCTACCTCAGGACTCCAGGAAGCACAGAAACTAACAGCCAACACCGAAAACAGCCCAATGGGTAGAGGTCAGCATAAAAGCTCAACCAACAAAAGACAGAGCAATATGGCATCTCCAGAACCCAGCCATCCAGGGACGAACAAGCCCTGGACAACGCAGCATAATAGAAAATCAAGAAGATGACCTTACATCTATGCTGATGAAGAGGATAACAGAGGAAACAAATAAAATATGTAAAGAATTAGAGGAAAATAAAGCCAAATAGATCATGGCTATCCGTAAAGAAATGGAGGAAGTTAAAGACAAGCAGATTATGGCCATCTGTGAAGAAATACGGGAAGATGCAGCCAAACAGTTTGCCGCCTTCAGAGAGGAAATAATTAAATCACTGAAACAAATAAAAGAAACAGAGTTGAAGGAACTGAAAGAAAAAGAGGAAAATACAATCAGACAGGTGAAGGAAGTAAACAAAACAACTAAAGACCTGAAGATACAACTGGAAAAATTAAAGAAAACACAAATGGAGGAAATAATGGAGAGGAAGAATTTAGGGAAGAAAACAGGAACTACAGAGGTAAGCATAACCAACACACTACAAGAGATGGAATAAAGAATCGCAGGTGTAGAAGATACAATGGAAGAAATCGATGTATCTGTCAAAGAAAATGTTAAATCCAAAAAATTCCTGACACCGTCCAAGAAATCCAAGACAATATGAAAAGACAAAACCTAAGAATAATAGGTATAGAGGAAAACGAAGACTGCCTTCTCCAAGGCCCAGAAAATATTTTCAACAAAATCATTGAAGAAAATTTCCCCAAGTTAAAGGAGAAGCCAATAAGAATACATGAGGCCTACAGAACACCCAACAAATTTGACCAGAAAAGAAAATCCTCCCGCCACATAATAATCAAAACAGTAAGTACACAGAACAAAGAAAAAATACTAAAAGCTGCAAGGGAAAAAGGCCAAGTAACATATAATGGCAAACCCATTAGAATCACACCTGACTTTTCAACAGAGACTATGAAAGCCAGAAGGGCCTGGACAGATATCATGCAGACCCTAAGAGAACACAGATGTCAGCCCAGGCTACTATACCCTGCAAAACTCTCAGTCCTCATAGACGGAGAAAACAAGATATTCAATGACAAAAACTAATTTCAACAATACCTACACACAAATCCAGCATTACAGAAGACACTGGAAGAAAAAATACAACCCAAGAAAATTAGCTTCTGTCAAGAAAACACAGGAAATAATTAACCTTACTACAGTAAAACAAAAAGCAACCAAGCACACAACCTTATGACCACAGCCAACATCAAAATCAAAGGATCTAACAGCCACTGGTCATTAATCTCTCTCAACATCAATGGACTCAACTCTCCAGTAAAAAGACACAGATTAACAGAATGGATACGTAAACAAAACCCAGCAATCTGTTGCATACAAGAAACACACCTAAGGCACAAAGATAGACATTACCTGAGGGTAAAAGGTTGGAAGACAACTTTCCAAGCAAATGGACCCAAGAAACAAGCAGGAAATTCTAATATTCTAATATCTGATAAAATAGACTTTCAACCAAAATTAATCAAAAGAGATGGGAAGGACACTTCATACTCATCAAGAAAAAATTCCACCAAGAAGACATCACAATCCTGAACATCTATGCCCCAAATACAAGAGCACCCACATTTGTAAAAGAAACATTGATAAAATTTAAACCACATATAGATCCCCACACATTAACAGTGGGAGACTTCAACACCCCACTCTCAACAAAGGACAGGTCAAAAAAACAGAAATTAAACAAAGAAACAATATCTCTGACAGAGGTCATGAATCAAATGGACCTCACAGGCATTTACAGAACTTTACACCCAAACACAAAAGAATTTACCTTCTTCTCAGCAACTCATGGAACCTTCTCCAAAATAGACCATATAGTTGGTCACAAAGCAAGCCTCAACAGAAACAAGAAGATTGAAATAATCCCTTGTATCTTGTCTGATAACCATGGAATAAAGCTGGACTGCAACAATAACAGAAATAGCAAAAAGCCTACACACACATGGAAACTGAACAACTTGCTTCTAAATGACAGCTGGGTCAGGGAAGAAATAAAGAAAGAAATTAAAGTCTTTCTAGAAATCAATGAAAATGAAGACA
Organism: Psammomys obesus; assembly: GCF_907164565.1. Lineage (NCBI taxonomy): Eukaryota > Metazoa > Chordata > Mammalia > Rodentia > Muridae > Psammomys > Psammomys obesus. The sequence goes on along the minus strand of NW_026596149.1, from coordinate 3,414,192 downwards.
CAACATACCCAAACTTGTGGGACACAATGAAAGCAGTGCTAAGAGGAAAGTTCATAGCACTAAGTGCCTTCAAGAAGAAATTCGAGACAGCTCATTCAAGCAACTTAATGGCCCACTTAAAAACCCTAGAAAAAGAAGAAGCAGACACACCAAAAAGGAGTAGACGGCTGGAAATAATCAAACTCAGGGCTGAAATCAATCAATTAGAAACAAATAAAACAATTCAAAGAATCAATGAAACCAAGAGCTGGTTCTTTGAGAATATTAACAAGATCGACAAACCCTTAGCCAAGCTAACTAAAAGGCAGAGAGACACCACCCAAATCAACAAAATCAGAAATGAAAAGGGGGACATAACTACAGACACCGAGGAAATCCAAACAATCAAAAGGACTTCAAAAGTCTATATGCCACAAAATATGAAAACCTAAATGAAATGGACAATTTTCTTAATCGATTTGACTTACCAAAGCTGAATCAGGACCAGGTAAATCAATTAAATAGTCCTATATCCCCCAAAGAAATAGAAGCAGTCATCAAAAGTCTCCCATCCAAAAAAAGCCCAAGACCAGATGGCTTCAGCGCAGAATTCTACCAGACCTTCAAAGAAGAGCTAACTCCAATTCTCTTCAAACTATTCCACAAAAGAGAAACAGAAGGGACATTGCCAAACTCATTCTATGAAGCCACAGTCACCTTGGTACCTAAACCTCACAAAGACTCAACAAAGAAAGTGAATTTCAGGCCAATCTCCCTTATGAACATTGATGCAAAAATACTTATCAAAATACTTGCAAACCGAATCCAAGAACACATCAAAGATATTATCCACTATGACCAAGTAGGCTTCATCCCAGGTATGCAAGGGTGGTTCAATATACGGAAATCCATCAATGTGATCCACCATATTAACAAACTGAAAGAAAAAACCACATGATAATCTCCCTAGATGCTGAAAAAGCATTTGACAAAATCCAACATCCATTCATGTTTAAAGTATTGGCGAGATCAGGGATACAAGGCACATATCTAAACATAGTAAAGGCGATATACAGCAAGCCTATAGCCAACATCAAACTGAACGGAGAGAAACTTAAAGCAATCCCACTGAAATCAGGGACAAGACAAGGCTGCCCACTCTCTCCATATCTCTTCAACATAGTGCTGGAAGTCCTTGCTAGAGCAATAAGACAGTTGAAGGAGATCAAGGGGATACAGATGGGAAAGGAAGAAGTCAAATTATCACTATTTGCAGATGATATGATCGTATACATGAGTAACCCCAAAAACTCTACCAGGGAACTCCTACAGCTGATAAACACCTTCAGGAAAGTGGCCGGATACAAAATTAACTCAAAAAAATCAGTAGCCCTCCTGTACACAAAAGACAAAAGAGCTGAGAAAGAAATTAGAGAAACAACACCCTTCACAATAGCCACAAATGACATAAAGTACCTTGGTGTAACCCTAACCAAGCAAGTCAAAGACTTGTATGAAAAAAAATTCAAGTCTCTGAAGAAAGAATTAGAAGAAGAAATGAGAAGATGGAAAGATTTCCCATGCTCATGGCTTGGCAGGATTAACATAGTAAAAATGGCCATCTTACCAAAAGCAATCTACAGATTCAATGCAATTCCAATCAAATTACCAACACAATTCTTTACAGACTTGGAAAGAAAAATTCTCACCTTCATATGGAATAATAAGAAACCCAGAATTGCTAAAACAATCCTTTACAATAAAAGATCTTCCGGAGGTATCTCCATCCCTGATCTTAAGTTGTACTATAGAGCAACTGTTTAAAAACTGCATGGTACTGGCATAGAAACAGAATGGTGGATCAATGGAACTGAACAGAGGACCCAGAAATAAACCCACACACTATGGACATCTGATCTTTGATTAAGATGCCAGAACCATACAATGGAAAAAAGATAGCATCTTCAACAAATGGTGCTGGTCCAACTGGATGTCTACATGTAAAAAAATGAAAATAGATCCATACTTATCACCCTGCACAAAACTGAAGTCCAAGTGGATCAAAGACCTCAACATAAAACCAGACACATTAAATCGGCTAGAAAAAAAAAGTGGGGAATACCCTAGAACTCATTGGTACAGGAGAAAACTTCCTGAACAGAACACCAACAGCACAGGCTCTAAGAGCAACAATCAATAAATGGGACCTCATGAAACTGAAAAGCTTCTGCAAAGCAAAGGACACCGTCATCAAAACAAAGCAACTGCCTACAGATTGGGAAATAATCTTCACCAACCCTTTATCTGACAGAGGACTCATATCCAATATATATAAAGAACTAAACAAGCTGAAAAGCAGCAAACCAAGTAATCCACTTAAAAAATGGTGAACAGACCTAAACAGAGAATTCTCAATAGAGGACTATTGAATGGCAGAGAAGCACTTAAAGAAATGCCCAACCTCATTAGCCATTAGGGAAATGCAAATCAAAACAACCCTGAGATTTCAACTTATACCCATGAGAATGGCCAAGATCAAAAACTCAAATGACAACACATGCTGGAGAGGTTGTGGAGAAAGAAGAACCCTTCTCCTGTGCTGGTGGGAATGTAAACTTGTACAACCACTCTGGAAATTAATCTGGCACTTTCTCAGACAAGTAGGAATAGCGCTTCCTCAATATCCAGCCATACCACTCCTAGGCATATATCCAAAAGAGGCTCAAGTACACAATAAGGACATTTGTTCAACCATGTTTGTAGCAGCTTTATTTGTAATAGCCAGAAGCTGGAAACAGCCCAGATGCCCCTCAACTGTAGAATGGATTCAGAAACTGTGGTACATCTATATAATGGAATATTACTCAGCAATAAAAAATAAGGAAATCATGAAATTTGCAGGTAAATGGTGGGACCTGGAAATGATCGTCCTGAGTGAGTTGTCCCAGAAGCAAAAAGACACACACGGTATATACTCACTCATATAGACAAACAACATAGGACAAACCCACTAAAATCTGTGCATCTAAAGAAACTAAGCAAGAGAGAGGACCCTAACTAAAATGTTCAATCCCCCCTGAAAGGCAAAGAGGATGGACATCAGAAGAAGAAGAAAACAGGAAACAACCTAGGAACCTGCTACAGAGGACCTCTGAAAGCCAGAAGAAGAAAAAAGGAAACAAAATAGGAACCTACCACAGAGGGCCTCTGAAAGCCTCTGTCCTGCAGACTATCAAAGCAGGTGCTGAGCCTGATGGCCAACTGTTGGGCAGAGTGAATGGAATTTTATGTAAGAAGTGGGAAATAGCAAGAGCTGAGAGGACAGGAACTCCACAAGGAGAGCAACAGAACAAGAAAATTTGAACACAGGGAACTTCCCAGAGACTCATACTCCAACCAAGGTCTATTCATGGAGAAAACCTAGAATCCCTTCACAGATGTAGCCCATGGCAGTTCAGTGTCCAAGTGGGTTACCTAGTAATGGAAAAAGGGACTGCCTCTGACATAATCTGATTGGCCTGCTCTTTGATAACCTCCCCCTGAGGGGGGAGCATCCTTACCAGGCCACAGAAGAGGACAATGCAGGCACTTTTGATGAGAACTGATAGACTAAGATAAGATAGGAGAGGAAAACCTCCCCTATCAGTGGACTTGGGGAGGGGCATGCATGCAGAAAGGGGAATGGGAGGGGAGGAGCTAATGGGGGAATCAAAATGAATAAAGTGTAATTAATAAAAAAAAAGTTTCCTGTACAATTTAACTAAGGTAAAATACAGAGAGCTGAAAAGAAAAAACAAAACAAAACAAAACACACACACACACAAAAAAAAAAAAACAAAACTTAACTTAACTTAAAAAAATGCTGAATGTTCTGCTCATTTTATTTCCATCAAAGGCCCGAATAATTCCCAGGGAAAAACATTCTTTTTTAATAGTATTTTAAATCACCCTTTACTTTTTATACTTGTTAATGTTTTATTTTTCAATAATACTAGACAGATTTTTGATAACAATTTTGGACAATGGCATCACTATACTTTGTGATTATCAATCATGACGGAAACTGCTGATTTATAGAATATCAGCATTATAGCAGGTTGAAAACAGGTGTACTCTACAGCAAAGATTATTGTTATTAATGTGATTACAGTAAAGCAAGACTTGTTAAGTATGGAGCAATTTCCTGGAAATAAGCTTTCTGCCTTCCCGGGGTACCAGAACCACATCAAAGTGAAGGTTACCTGATCAATAAATAAATGGGACCTCATGAAATTGAAAAGCTTCTATAAAGCAAAGGACACCATCATCCAAACAAAGCGACTGCCTACAGATTGGAAAAGAATCATCACCAACCCTTTATCTGACTGAGGACTCATATCCAGTATATATAAAGAACTAAAGAAGCTGAAAAGCAGCAAACCAAGTAATCCACTTAAAAAATGGGGAACAGAGCTAAAGAGAGAATTCTCTGTAGAGGAATATCGAATGGCAGAGAAGCACTTAAAGAAATGCTCAACCTCATTAGCCATTAGGGAAATGCAAATCAAAACAATCATGAGATTTCACCTTACACCCATCAGAATGGCCAAGATCAAAAACTCAAGGGACAACACATGCTGGAGAGGTTGTGGAGAAAGGGGAACCCTTCTCCACTGCTGGTGGGAATGTAAACTGGTACAACCACTCTGGAAATCAATCTGGCGCTTTCTCAGACAACTAGGAATAGCGCTTCCTCAAGATCTAGCCATACCACTCCTAGGCATATACCCAAAAGAGGCTCAAGTACACAAAAAGGACATTTGCTCAACCATGTTTGTAGCAGCTTTATTTGTAATAGCCAGAAGGTGGAAACAGCCCAGATGACCCTCAACTAAAGAATGGATGCAGAAACTGTGGTATATCTATACAATGGAGTATTACTCAGCAATGAAAAATAAGGAAATCATGAAATTTGCAGGTAAATGGTGGGACCTGGAAAGGATCATCCTGAATGAGTTGTCCCAGAAGCAAAAAGACACACATGGTATATTCTCACTCATATAAACATACAACATAGAATAAACCCACTAAAATCTGTACCTCTAAACAAACTAAGCAAAAGAGAGGACCCTAACTAAAATGTTCAATCCCCATCCTGAAAGGCAAAGAGGATGGACATCAGAAGAAAAAGAAAACAGGAAACAACCTAGGAACTTGCTACAGAGGGCCTCTGAAAGCCAGAAGAAAACAGGAAACAACCTCAGAACCTGCCACAGAGGGCCTCTGAAAGCCTCTGCCCTGCAGACTGTCAAAGAGCCTGATGGCCAACTGACGGGCAGAGTGAATGGAATTTTATGTAAGAAGGGAAAATAGTACGAGCTGGAGAGGACAGGAACTCCACAAGGAGAGCAACAGAACAAGATAATTTGAACACAGGGAACTTCCCAGAGACTCATACTCCAACCAAGGACTATTCATGGAGATAACCTAGAACCCTGACAATGCAGCCACTTCTGATAAGAACTGATAGACTAAGATCAGAAAGAAGGAGAGGAGGACCTCCCCTATCAGTGGACTTGGGGAGGGGCATGCATGCAGAAAGGGAGGGAGGGTGGGTCTGGGAGGGGAGGAGTGAGGGGCTTATGGGGGGATACAAAATGAATAAAGTGTAATTAATAAAAGTTAAAAAAAACTATCATGGAAATAGTAAGCTAGTAGCAAGGTGTGGAAGTTCTTCAATATTACTGTTAAATTAGAGCATCAAAGCATAAAAACCCTCTTTTGAACTAGTTCCTTCTAGTTCATATTCTATGTACTTTGCTGATCTTTTTACTTATCTAAACATACTTTGTCAAGTTCTCCAACTCACTCATAGAGTCATGCTTTGTATTTGTTCTTCCTTGTCAATTAGTTAATCCTGTTTAAATATTCTTTTCAGATTTGTCATGTAAGATTTATTTGGTAAAAAATAATTTGCTAAATAGATATGCCTAAATCTAGAGATTTGTAATATAGTCTTTGATAGCAATATGATATCGTCTTTTTAGAAAAGTGGTTGAATCTTTTCCTCAGCCTTAACACAGTATGGCTTTGTGGAAAGTGCTCTATCTATGAAATTGTCTTTGAAAAACATAGTACAAAGTGGCCACTTCTACGTTAAGTGGTACCTCTTGAGTTTTCCTTGTCATACTAAATACAAACAACTTACATCTCTGAACAACTGTAGGCATCATTGGATATTAGATATTTAGCTTAAATAACCAATTATCTAGTACCTGTACTCATGTGCTATATCTAACTGGTAAACCCCAGACATATCCATTGCCAGTGTTCCTTGTCATGCCTCGTTTTTATGTATGTTTAACATATTTTTGTTGAATTGAATTGCTTAATTTTCAACAAATGACCAAAAGAAAATTTATATATCAAATGTTTATATAATTATTTTCATTTAGATTTCAGGGAAGGGGCAAGAGAAAAAAGAATTTAGACCAACAAACCAGGCAATATATTAAGTCCCCCTAGGAATGTCTGATGCTAACTAATAAGCGAACTTAGAAGCAAAATCTGAGCAAAATAACACTATTCCAAATTCTGCTGGGCAATTTTAAAGGAATTATTATCTAGAAGATGATTGGGAGGGAAGTTGGAGAGAGAAGTTGTTATGACAACAGGTTGGTATAGATTCTGCCTGTGTGAAGTTCGCTTGCTGGAAGCCGCTAAATCTCCCTGCATTCATATATTTTGCAGCTCACGTCTAATTAAATTTTCAGGAAATTCACAGGTTTCAGAGAAGAAAAGTTCTCTCTACTGTTAACTACTTAGCTAACTTATTCATAAGGATTTTTGTAAGTGCTTATATCTGTACCAGTCACATTTGGTATAACAGTATATGATTCAAAAATATCGTGTAAGAAAGATAAAATATAAGCAGGCTATCAGCACTGTTTCTATAAAAACAAGTTTAATGCTTAGGAATGTTCAATATGAGAAAGGCTACATCTAGACATGAAAGACTAAAGGGACAAGGGCCCAGCTTTCAGTTCTTCTTAAAAAAAAAAAAAAAATCAAGATAAAAATACGCCTCCTATAAAAGCATGACTATTGGTATGGTTTATATACAAAAGAGGACAATGACCATTGATGAGTCAATTCCTATGTAAATGTTAAATAAGAAATATATATTATCGAGTAGTAAGTATAAAGAACATGCCTAAAATTGAGATTTTATATATATGTGTGTGTATGTATATACATAATTTTTGTAAGTTGTTAGTATGGATTTTTTCTGAGTACTGTGCCAACTATTGGTCTATGTTTCTTAAAGTTAAAATGGCTACTTCTGAATTTCACAGTACCTTATTTAAAAACATCTCACAGAGGTATCCCAGTGTTGTCAATAGGCATGTGTAATCAACACTGTTCAATTTTATGGATGATAAACTAATTCAAACATCACAACAGATGAAAAACAAGAAGTCAGACCATAATATAATTCTAAAAGCAAGTACTCAGAACAGCTTTCCTCATGTCTTTCAGCTAATATTTTCTTCTTCCCAGAAACATTGAGCGTGTGCACGCACAAGCATACTTGTGCCATGATGCATGTGTGAAGGCCACAGGATAACTATGTGCGGCTGGTTCTCTCCCTTCACCGTGACATGAATCCAGGGAAGGAACGGCTTACTCAGCTTTTACCACATGAGCCATCCCCAAGGCGCTAATGTTCGTCATATAAAGCACTTTCATGATCACAATAATTATATTGCTAGTCACAGCCAGAAAAACTAATTGTAAGTTCCTCAAAAAATTTTAAAATATCAAGTTTTTCATAGAAAACGTATCAGTAAGAAAAGATTAGTGCAAAATGCAAAACTTAGGCTTTTACAGGTCTAGAAGGCTAATGCCTCAGTGAAAACTGAAAAGCAAATAAAACCATACTCAAAAGTTAAAACTTTAAAACTCAAACTGATTAAGAGTTAAGACATGCAGACTGTCTAGGGAGACAGAAAGGTTGCTTCTTTGTAAAACTTTATAATAAGGTAAAAACAAGTGTTTAATGTTAATTATAAATACTAGAAGCATATAATTTAAAGTAAATTATAAATCTAAATCAGCATATTTTACTTCTAGTTTGGCAAATTATGTTACCTGCTAATTAAAAAGGTTAATTCTACCAAATACAACTTATTTCAAATATCACAGATTAAATTATATCTGAAGTAATTAAGATTAAAGTGCCACATGGTATACATAATCATACTTCTCATTTATACTCTAGATTACCTATTGCAAAGACTCTAAAGTTGTAAAAAAGTTTTTTTAATGCAAAATTTTGCATGGAAACATTATTTGTCATATGTTCTCATAAATATACACTTTGGTAAATACAATTTTCCTCTCTTTTATTAACTGTTACAGACATAGTCTAAAACATTTGAACACTTTCCCAAATTTCAAGCTGGGTATAATAACTAAAATTAGCAAAAATATAATTTTATAAAATATGACTGGTGTTCTAAATACAAAGAAAAAAGTAAAATATCCATATATATGTCCTCCTATTTTATTTTTTGATGAGAACTAACCTGAAACAAAATCTCTGATTACTGGTAGGAAAAAAATAATGTTCCCACTCTCCTTGAAGTTGAAAATAAAAGGGAAATTAAAGTGCATTTTTGTGTAAATGTTCATGTAAAGATTTTTCTTTTTAATATGTTTAAATGCCATTAAAAGAATAGATCAGTTAATCAAACTGTTACTTTTAGTAGTTTTTCCTTTAAGGGTAAAAGCAGATTAAACTGTTACTGTTTTTATAAAATTTCCTTTTTCCATTGCCTTGGACTTCAATAAGCAAAATAAGAGATAACTGAAGGACTAGGTACCTAAATAATCTTAGAACAATTCGAAGTTAGGGTTACCTTATTCAGTCAGTATTATGAAGCATGTACTATATATCGGCATTCAAAAAGCAGTCATGGTCATAAATTATTTCATGAATAATTAAAAATGAAAGCATGGTATCTAACATTCTATGAAAGAAGAGCATTTTACCTGGATTAGATGAGGCAATGCTTTTAGTGTAAGGCAAAACCAAATTCCCAGTTTGCATGGAAGCAGATCATGCCATTGTGGTTTTATTAGCAATCTAAAAGTGGGGAGAAACCCAAGCAACAAATCAGAACAATAGACAAAGTTGAGAAACAAAAATTTTAAGAAATTATGAAATGTTTTATGAATGTCAATTTAAATTAAACAATAAATAAAGATTTCAATAACATACTTAAGACAGTTATCACTAATCCTTAGTCTTACTATGAAATGCAGTGGTTACAAATATGATGTAGATAAAAAGTACAAGAATCTAACCTATAAAATTTTGGGAAATGAGGTTTCTAATCAAGTTATAAAGGTTAAAAAACCTAATTGGAGGGGAGGGGCTAGAGCTGCATTTGCTCAAAATATATTATATGCATGTATGAGATCTTAATTAAGAAATTAAAAAAATCTAAACCTCTCCCCATTTAACCTGGGCTTTCATCACTTGTACAAAATGAATTCTAAAACCTTATGATTACTTTAGCTTCTACCACAAGCCATCATCGGAGTGTTCCTAAGTGCTGACAAGTAACTACCAAGATGACAGCATAAACAAACCAAGGCATAAAAATTAATGACATCTATAGTTGGAAGCATTACTCATTTATGTCATCAAAGCAGAAGACAAGCAAAATGGCTCTGCTTACTGTTCATCTCCTCTCTACATACTCTCAGTTCTAAGGAGAGACAGATTATTCTAGTAGCATTTGTTTCATAAGTTCAGTACAAAACTTACAAACTAAAAGACATTGAGAGGCTAGTATTTAGATATATAGCAACAGTTTATGAAAAAGAGAAAACTTTTAAGAATTTTGCTTAAGCTTCGAATTCATCTTATAAATTATGGCTCATCTGTGTCTATAACGCTAAGGCAGATGTGCCAGCATAATGAAGTAAGCATATGCATGCAATGGAACCATATTAAGTTACATATTATTTGTGCACTCCTACCTTTCATTCTTTTCAGAAGCACCAAGCTTTGCTGCATCCACACTCTTGCTTCCCGTCTTCTTCTTTCTCTCTCTCTTTTTTCTACCAAGCAGTTCATCCTTACAGTGAAAAGAACAGTAACTGTTTGTCTTTAATGTGATTACTTCACATGCTATATTCTTTTGTAAAAAGAAAACACTAGAAGAACATTTATGCAAACGTATGTAAGGGTCCAACATGATCAAGGAAAATCATCAATCTTTCACAATAACTGTTGCCATGGTATCCGACCTTTAAGACACATGAAATTCAGCATTGTCAGTCTTGTGTATCTCCATGGCAATCAAAGTTTTCTAAGGAAAAAAAAGCATTCAACTTACTTTCTATTATCCATGCACCTTTAATAGAGCCACACTAAAAATAGTAAATTCATGAACATTTATAAAGGTTTGATTTTGTATAATATATAAAGTCCATAGCATATTATTAGCCTGAGAAAGTATAATAAATCCTTTAACAAACTGATCCATTAAGTTATAACATATACACTTTAAATTTCATTTTGTTTTTAAAGTAAACACATTATACATGAAGCCTGTGACAAAAATTTCTCAAGTAATTACATTAAAAAGTTCTACTTAGTAGGATATAGTTCTATTTTACAAAGTTTTATTACAACTCAAATGCTGTATTTTTTTTAAAAGAAAAATTTTTTTTAAATCATGGGTTTTTCTTGACATAAAAATAAATCAAGCAGTAAGTAGTGACAACACAACTATTAGAATATAGAGAACATGTAGAAAAATAGAAATTTCCACCTCTTGAGAAATAACTGTCTAAAATTCTATATAAAATAAAGGAGGTTGGGCCATTTGATTTATCACCAATACTTACCAGTTGTTTTTCCAGGTAGATTGACCAAACCACGGCATAATGACCCACTGTGAGAATAATGAACAAGAGTAATGCCAGCTCAGCATTGCTCATTTTTCTCACTCGCCTATAGTAGAATACAGGCTGTCGCCAATCAGGAAGTCCATTGATCAGAATATCATCATACCTGTGGCAGCAAATATAACAGTTCTTCACAGAGAATTTCAGATAAAGCAAAAACAAAGCAAAGCTAAAGAAAAACTTCATTTGCACCTATATTTAAAAACAAAAAGAATAAAACTTCTCTCAGAGATATAACAACCACGTAGTTTGCATCACGGTCCCTAGTAAGTCAAAGCATGATTACATAGCTTCAGTAATAACCAGTCTTCAGGAAGGACCAAAGAAGTGATACAATAAACATCAGATTTCACAGTTTACAGCACCCAGTCATCTGACTCCTGGACTGACATGCCATACCTGTCTACAGTCTGCAGAAAATCCTCTACCACAGAATCAGCAACAAAACATGGGAGGCTTTCATGAAGGAAAAAAATAAAATAAAATCAGAGCTATCTGAATGACATATTATTTGAATGAATTATACATTAATTGAATAGAACTCAGGATACATTTTTCTGCTCCACACTTTTATTTTTACCCTCATGATAATGGTAGTTGAATGTTGAAATATCTACATATATTATTTTACTAAAGCTTCTTAATGACATAAATAAAACAAGTGCATTAAGATTTTGCCAATGTCATGCTCCTTTAAGCACAAAAAGATGTCAAGTTAGAGAAGGACGTGAAACAACAAATGTATATCGGCGTTCACCATAAAACTGCTTATCTGTAAACACTTAAGTAGCAATTTCCTCATGTGTGGCTTTTGCTGGAAGGGAAGACCACGGAGACATAACAGTTCTCCTTGTAGTAGGTTTACGTCATCACGCTTCGTACTATTAGGCTAAAAGAATTGTTTAAAAATAAGAATTCAAGTGAATTTAAATTCATCTGTCAGCTTTTGAGCAAACATTTTTAAGATTAAAAATAAGCTGTGATTGTGAAACCCAGAATGATCACGCGCATTGTGTGCACAATACACACAACCTGTTAATCTTAATTGAACACGACTCATTAAATATTCCAATCACACTATTTCCAGAATTAAACCTCCACTGAAAGGCCTAATTTGGTGCAACACATTGACCAAAATATTTTAATTAAAAATATTCTGAGTTAGTCGCAGGCCTAATTACAGGAATAGAAATAGGACCTATATTGTCAGGCAGGTCAGTAGAGCTCAGTAGTAGGTTTTTCTCAAGTAAATTGACCGATCTAGGAATAATAGCGCAGCTGCTAAACTGCCAGTCTTGACATGTAAATCAATTTAAATGCAACAACTGCAGTAGCCACTTTGATAGTTATTAAATTGATACCTTGGAGAGGCTAAAAATATAAAGAGCAGAGGGTTTAGTATACAAAACTTTTTTTTGATAGAAAAACACTAGTTATTAATGTAAAGTATAATTTTTTTAGCCAATCTTTAAAAATCTGACTTTTGGATCAACTTTAATTATTACTGTTACTAGATCAGAGTATCCAAGTACTAAAAGAAAAGGTTATTTACAAAAGTCAAGTTACACTATGGTTTTGTGGTGGCAAGGCCAGACAAAATTTGATGTTAAATAGTCTCTTTTTTCAGAGAATTCCTTAAGTATTAACTTCAAGATATAACATTATGACTTCCTGTCTTTAGATCTCTGTCTTTAGAATTTAAATCTTTCTTTTACAAACTGGCTAATTTAGAGCCATGCAAAAAGATGTCAGTGTATCATAAAATCACAGCACTCAAATAAGGTTCAGCGAGCATTAGATCCAACATTATTTTTAATTTAACTTTATTTTTAATAATTTATTCACTTTATATCCCAATTTAGGCCCCTCCCTCATCTTCTCCTAGCCCCCCCCCCCAACATTTAGTCTGAACTCGGTTCTATATCAGATTTCTTGAGAAAAATAAAGGCAAATTAAAAAATCGTTATTTTTCAGAAATACCTCCACTGAAATAACTTCTGAAAGGTATGGTTATCAAAACAAGTATTTGAGGATGTGGAGTTGATGTTTTATTAGCATTTATACAATTATCAAAGCTGCTTTACGTCTGAACTGTATTGGAAGAAAATATAGTTACACTTGTAACTAAGGCTCTTCTATCAAATATTTCATCACCATCACTTGGGAAAGCTTCTATTTTTTCTATCACACACAAACTGTATTTAGTATACAACCAAATTCAAATGAACAGAACATGGGAAGCAGCAGATAGCCACTGGGCTGTGCCTGCCACTGTGAAGAACAGTGTCGGGGAATTAAGCATGTGGTCATGATCTCTTGATTCTACCCCAGTGAATATTATGGCTCACACAACTGGACATTTGAAGAAAAGATGGCTTCTATTAGAGCTCGCTTTTAAAAACATATGTTACTAAAAGATAAATTACTACTTTCTGATGGGACACTAAGAAGACAAATATACTTCCTAAAATATACACAGTTATTTAAGAAAAAATATGCTGACAAAACAAAATTTACATCACTCTACTATGTTTTTCTATATTTAAATACATACTGCTTAAATGCTCTGTAAGTAAGATGGATAGAAGCTATTCTTAAATCTGCGTATGACCCAGATTAAGAATGTACAAATAAAGTGAATAAATTATAAAATATAAATTACAAAAAGAAAAAAATGTACAAATGCATAAATGTGTTACAAGTTAGAAGATAAAAAAAATCACTAACACACACAAATAAAAACTGACATGGAATTATAAAGGGATCTTCTTGAAATGTAAAGCACTAATTGATCAATTCCACATATCTAACATATGGCCCAATGCACATTTGCTTCATGTGTATTTTCTTAAATACACATGATAAACATAAAATAACACTTGCTCAATTGTTAGTGAGTTCCACACTAGAATTGCAATTCATCACACACCTGCTGGCTAGCAGTACTGGAAAACAAATTTAAAATAATCTTAAATTACCAGCAGAAAACATTTATATTAATTTAAAAGAACAACAAAAATGGTGAATTAGAAAAAATGAAAATCTGAGTAGTAAACTATGAATAAATAATTCTAGCATTTGTCAACACTAAATTTCCTATCATACAGTATTAATTTTTTTATCTTAAAAATAATAATTTCCATTTAGGTCAGATTTTAAACCTTCCAGTAAAAATCAGTTGTACAGAAATGATATAAATGAGAAACAACACTAAATTAACTAATCTCATGTGTGTGTGTGTGTGTTGGGGCACACACCTTTAACCCCAGCACTCAGTAGGCAGAGGAATGAAGATTTATGTGAGTTCAAGGGCAGCCTAGGCTACATAGAGAGGCACTGTCTCAAAAAAAAAAAAAAAAAAAAAAAAAAAAAGGAAAGAAAGGGAGGGAGGAAGGAAGGAAGAAAAAAAGGGAAAGAAGGAAAAATACTAGTCAAAATTAAAATTTATAATAAACTTAAAAGTGTGCATGTGAATATTATCTAAGTATGATCTAATGCACAATAAGTAGTTTTCATAAGTTTACGTCAGAACTTTGGGATCTTGTGTAGAAGTCTGTGCTGGGTCATATAGGCTGCTAGTCTTCCAATGAGTAAATCTGCTATGGAGTTCAGGGAAGAACTCTGGGCTATGAATCCTTACACTCACCAGGGAAATCTGTTAATTTTTTGCTATGCTATAATCTATGCCTTTGAGGAATGGGGAAATTAAAGTTTTCAAATGTTTTTCTAGCAATCTACCTAAAAAATGAAACTCATGTCTGTAACGAATACTTTTATGCCAATATTCATAGCACCTTCAACACAAAGTATTATAAGCCACAGGACCATCAGATGATGAATGATAAGCAAAAAATCCTCATAATCGAATAGTATTCAGTAGTAAACAAGAATGAAGTATTAGAGTGTAATGTAGTATGAATAAACTTCAAAAACATTATGCTAAGAGAGAGGAGCCTGTTGCAAAGGACTAGATTTCTGTGTCATGAATAGAAAGACACTGATAAACACAGTGAACAGATCTGTGGTTGTGTAGGCCTGAAACTCTAGTAGGAATTACCTATGAATGGGCTCGGGATACCTTTTTTTTTTTTTTTTTGAGGATAAAACTGTTTAAAGACTAGGTTGTGAAGACAGTATGTTCACCTCTGTACGTTATTACATGTCACTGGATTATACACTTACAGAGGGTGATTTTCATGATAGGCAATTTATACCTAAATGAGGCCATTACAAAACAAAATGTCAGTTTCTGACAGAAAAAAAGCTATGCCATTTGTTAACTTATTCACTGCATTGCTATCCCTTTCCCACCAAACAATTCATCAAATTTCATAAAAGTATAATTATATCTGGAGAATAAACAGGAAACATTTTATGATAATTTTTAAACTGTACATGCCTAGGTTATAATCTTAAAGCACTTGCTCAATGAACATTTATGATATAAAATTGTGCCAACAAAATGTATTTTGTGAGAGTAGTATGAGATGGAGTTTTAGAAGATGCAGCTGACTACTCTTTCTTTTTTAGGAATTAAGAGTCTTTACTACAAAGATCTGCAAACATGTCTTTCTCCTATATGTCTAAATACTCACAGGTCACCTGGCCTCAGGCACAAGCTTTAGATAAGTGATTCTCAGTTTGATTAGTTAAGACTTTTGCCTCAAGGAAAACCAGTTACCAAAGAGTTACTTGTGCCTCAAGGGGTATAAATACTACAGATGTTTTTGTTAACTGTCAGGTCCAGTTCTGTTAAAAAAAACAAACTACCAGAAAGGTTGGTTGGTTTGTTTTGTTTTTTCCTGCTAACACAAAATGTAGAGGGAATTATTCCTAAAGAGATTGTGTCAGATGAGTCTATGCTAACACAGAGACAATGAATAGGTAAGAAGTGATTTGCTGTGAAAAGACAGAAAAAGCTTTAGTAATTAAAAGAAGCTACCATAAAATTTACTGACTCGTAGATAACAACCAGCAAAAAAGACAAAATTTGATGGCAAAGATATTGGCAAAATAAAGCAATCTATCTTTATAACACGTTCTTGATGTGTGAAATAAAACTAGCAGTTCACTAAAGGAGCTCTACTAGAATAAATGTACAGAGTAACCAAAGCTTCTTTCAACAGGTTACCTAAACTATAGGAATACCTGGATCAATGCCAGTCAGTTCTTGCTATAAAGCAAGGAGCTTCAAGACAGTATCTAAATCCCTTACTTTACAACCTGATCAAGTGGGATATTCAAATTAAACAGTTAAGAACCAGGAAGGGCAGCTAACATTTTAGGACATAGAATTATTCCAGGCCACGTATCTGAAGAAAACTTTAGACTGTGTTAGCCACATAAAGAAATCAGATACTTAGGTCTACTTTGGCTTAGGTCTCAATGAATTGTTCTGTTTAAAACAACACTGACTATTTTCCAGTGTTGTCCACTATGGTCTCATGAAAGCAACCTGTTGGACTCCAGCAGCACTGTTATTGCTTGTTTTCTTTTAAAGACTAACAAGTTCTGAATAAAACAAACAAACAAAAACAGTTTATTTCACCTGCAATGATTTTTTGTAAAACTTTTGTTTAGTGGTATATGTCTTAAAGGACAATTTAAAATGTGTTTCTTACCAAGAGTCTAATTTAAAAATCTCCAAACATCTCACAACTGGACCTCCATTCCACATATTCTACAGCACAAGGAAGGCCTCTGTAAGTGGCTGGCACTATAAGCCACTACGCAAGCATATATACTACTGCACTTTTTTTTTTTATTTTTTACAATTTACTCATTATATATCCTGATTGAAGTCTCCTTTCTCAACTCCTCCCAGTCCCACCCTCCTTCTCTCTTCCCCTTGTCAAATGAAAGGGGGAGTTCTCCTCTGCCATCTGCCCACAGACTTCCCATCAGACTGCCTAGATCCTCTTCCTCTGTGGCCTGGCAAGGCTGTATCATCAGGGGCAAGTGATCAAAGAGGAGGCAATCGAGTTCATGTCAGAGACTAGCCCTGCTCCCCTTACTGAGAAACTCACATGAAGACTGAACTGCCAATCGGCTACATCTGACCAGGGGGGTCTAGGTCCTCTCTATGCATAGTCCTTGGTTCACCAACCCTACATCCAATAGAAAGCTAATATCTAAAACACATAAAGAACTCAAGAAATTAGACACCAGCAAACCAAATAATCAAATTAAAAAACGGGGTACAGAGCTACTCTGAGAATTCTCAACAGAGCAATATTGAATGGTAGAGAAACACTTAAAGAAATAACTGCTCTTTTAAAAAAAACAGAGAGAGGCCTGAGTGAGGGGCAGCCTCTACCCTAAGGTTACCAAACACAAAATCACTGTAGCAAACTTAGGATAGAAGGCAAAACGTGCAAGTCTAACAATTTATAACCTATCTGGGGGCAAAGAAACATAAGTACATTTAAGTGATTACTAAAATGATAATCTCAAACACTTAAGAAGGGGCATGAGGGTAATGAGTCCACCAAATATGAATAAGAGCTATTTCTAATATACTGTAAAGAATGGGCATTTGGTTGAAATCAAGTGCTACTGTTTTTTTCACAGGGCATAAAGACCCATGTTTAAAAGTCTTTTTTTTTCCCTTCTTTTTTTTTTGGGGGGGGGGGGTTCGAGACAGGGTTTCTCTGTGTAGCCCTGGCTGTCTGGACTCCTTTTGTAGACCAGGCTGGCCTTGAACTCATAGAGATCAACCTGCCTCTGTCTCCCAAGTGCTAGGTAAGGCATGCACCACCAAGCCTGGCTTTAAAAGTCTTTTCTAGTGAAGCAAAACTTGCTAACTTTATGACTCATATTCCTAGACTATAGGTAGTGAATCAGTCTAGGGAATAGGTTCAAAAGAAAGAGCTCTGCTCTACTTACAAGAATGTAAATAAAACAATGCATTTCTTGGAATAAACAAATAAAACTTAACCTAAACAGGACTTTTTTCTTTCCTTTTAAAAGCTATAGCATGAAACTTGCCCATCAAAATTCAAAGCACAAATGAGTACTCACCTCTGCCTTCTCTCATCATCCTTTAAGACTTCATAAATGGCCACCAACTAAAACAGAAGCATTGATGTAAAAATAAACATATTTTCAACAGTAAGAAATATAGGAGGATGAATGCTCTAAAAAGCACATGCAGAAAACCCCATATGCCCACCTATGCAATAAACAGTAAAAATCCAATTATAAGTAACATTTTATGTTTTTGAAAGCACCTTAGAAGTTTAAAAACTGCTTGATATCAAAATAAATTTTTGTGAAAGGTGTAAAAGTAATAGTTTAACTTAAAAATATTTTAAGAGTAAGAACATAATCTAGACAAGAAAATTATGACAACTGTCACTCTCCAACAACTAAGAAACTCTAAATGACATAAAATGTTGATAAAATAGTATTCCATTAAAAACAAAAATCTAAATATGATATATTTAGAGTATTTTATGTTCAAATAAAAAATCCTCCATATAAGTTAATACAAGCACGTAGTTAATACACTTGTCACTGTATGTTTATACATAAGTAAAATTGCAGTTCACTTACTTGTCTGAACTGAGTCTCTGCATTCTCATCTTTATTCTTGTCTGGATGTAAGGTCAGTGAGAGCTTACGATATGCTTTTCTGATGTCTGTAGATGAAGCATCCTGGGTTGGAAGGGGGAGGGGGAAAATACAAAGCGAACTTTGTCAGAAAGAGAAATTCCCAGAACCTCGTTAAGATCTGAGAAGACAGCCAAGCAAGTACAGGACCCCAGGCAATGTAATTTGAGCAATCAGTCTAACAGCCATGCTATGCAGTTAGATTGATCCACATGACTCAACAATTATTCAATCTAATTTGGTTCTCCTCTTAACTTTTTAATGCCATACAGTCATTTTAAGAAGTCGGTATTTGGCAAAACTTTTCAAACACTTGCCTCCCTAAAATTAACCAATAAATCTTTTCCAGTAATTAAGATACAAAAAAGAAAAATTAAAAATTAATATATCTGTGTGCCATCAAAGAACTTCACTGTTTATGTGATAATCTTAAAACCAGTTTCTGAAGCCCGAACTTTTATGTACAGTTTCTTTATTGTTATTTACTCTCCAGCACAATTTATGCAATCCCAGTTTCACATGTCAAAAAGGTTCACTTTGAAGGGAGGTAAACTTGCATTTATTTAAAAACGAGTTATAATTACAAACAGTTATGTACTTTAAAGGGCATTTCCACCATTCTGCTGTCTCCACAGTCTGGATTGAGAAAAAAACAACCTTGCCCATTATTCATGCATTACTAATACAGTTTAAAACACACACAAGGTCAGTGTAGATCAGTGCTTCAGATTAGGGAGATGTCAACAGAATAGTAACCTTGTCTGTGCAGATACAATAAGAAAACATCATTTACATGGCTAGAATAAATACACATCAAAGTTCAAAACATCATTTCCACTATATTTAAAGCAGATTCTTGAGGCAAGTGATAGTAAAGTAGCTTATTAAATTTTGATAGTTATTTGTACAATTAAATACTAAAACTATTTTACTAAAAGGCTTAAACAACTGAAAACTCAAACCAACACAAAAATCTATATACAAGGGTCAAAAAGTTGTTAAAGAAAAAGATTTGTATTAAAAAAAAAAAAAGAAAAAGACAAAAAGACTCCAATTAGCCTGTCAAAGCTTTCCTTTATGAGCCGGTGTTTTCACTCTCGGTGGTGGGGATGGTGTGCTTGTTGCCCTGAATACTTCTATAACTTATGGAGGGCCTAGGAACTATAAAACTCACAGTAAAACTTGCGGACAATGTTTGTATTATTTCATTTTAAATGTGCTTAAGGAAAGGCTGTACTTTCCACATCAGATAACAGGTAATAAATGAAAGAAAGGGGTTATTTAATGGAAATGTTTGATGGATCCTTTTGTCATACAAAGAGGCTACGACACAAATGAATAAACAATCTAATTAAAAATTTAAATATAATTTTGTTAAATTAATACTGTATTAAAGATCCAGAAGCAGATTTTTAAATAAAGTACAAGTTTATATTTTTCCATTATAAACTCATATACATAATATAACATCTATGACTTAAAAATAAAAATGACTACTTGTCACCCAAGGCATTTCTTTGCTTCTAGTCTTGTCTCCTCCAATTTTCTGCCACATTATACATCCCAAATACAAATACAGCCAGATAGTGCTATTTCAACATCTCCAAAAGTTTTAATTACCTTCATCAGCTGTTTTCCCATCACATTACTTTTATCTCCCAACCTTGCTGGCCTACCTTGCTGGCCTCCCACATAATTACACTTGAGGTGCAGTTCACCAGCCTTATGTTCCTGATTTTTACTTGGCTACAAAACCAGACCATCCTCTCCTAAGGAGCTGGCCTCTCAGGCTAAACACAAACACCAAAGAGTTTCCTCTTACGAATCTGCCTGACAGGTTATTTTTTTTTTTTTTTTTTTTTTTTACCAATAACGTCTACTCTAAGCGACTATAGCTTTTCCTATCTAAAAAGATGTCTACTGGACAAATTGTATCTTGAAGTAACATATGTTCATATGTTTTTATTTAATGTAAGACATTTAATCGGTCTTAATTTTAGCCACATACAAACCTACTGTGTATAGTTATTGGGCCCAATTTATAAAAAGTAAGACAGGAAAAACTAAGATATTCAAGTTATACTATTTACACAAAAATGAAGATAGAATTCGACCCCCAAAAAATATCAGTTTGGGATTAAAGCTATGTTGGCCGTTTTACTTAAGATTTAAGCTTAAATCTGTAAAAGCAGGAAGCTTTCGGGGAGGCAGTGAAAGTAACCATTACCATTTAATAATCTGATAAACAGTGGGAGTAAATCAGCTACAAATCAGGTATGCCCCACAAAGTTTTCCTTCTTCCTCCTAAAGTTGCTAGTGTTTGAAGAGAGGTCTCACTATATCACCTAGGCTGTCTTCAACCTCCTGGGTGCAAGTGATCACCCTACTTTGGTCTCTTGAATAGCTGGAAATACAGATACATACCAAACCAGCACTAAACTACGGCACTGTAAGTTTTAAAGGTAAAGTGGCTGATATATGCTGGCTTCTTAACGCATTCTATAGCACATTTCTACTGTAGACTTAAATTCAGAATATTCCTCTATGAAGTTCAGCAGAACAGACTTATAGAGAAAAAAAATTGTCAAGGTGATGGGTGGGATGTAGTTCACTAGCAGGCAAAATATGAATTATCTTAACACTTGGATAACCTCTGTAATGAAGAGACATACTGCCACTCAACATTTTTTAATGCAATATATGCTCACCAAAATGGAATACTGTGATGGAACATCAGTGAAAAGGCAGAATGGAGGGAGAACTCTAAGGGCTGCTCTGCCACAGAAACAGTGAATAGCATGGCCAAACTTTCAGAATCAACTTTATCTCAACTCTGGAAACCAATCAAAGCTTATGACACTCAGGTAAGCACTTAAGACCGCATGAGGCTGATTCTTAGTAAGGGTTCTGAAGGCACCAATCTCCATTCATGGTAAGAGTTTCCAGTGAAGGAAAAAGGACAGCTGACCTTGTTCTCCAAGAATTATGAAAACAAAACAAAACAAACGATGGTTGTTTTGACTTGTCTGTCTACGCTGATATTTCAGAGATTTTCCTTTTTTTTTTTTTAAATCAAGTTTAGAACTCTAAAAGTATAGAGACAACACTTGTCAAGAATTTAAAGAGAACCAGTGAGTGTTCAGTGGTTAAAGGCCCTTACCTAATCAACCTGTGTTGGTCTCTGGAAGCCACATGATAAAAGGAGAGAACCAACTCCCTTAAAATTTCCCCTGACATCCACAAGGGTGCTGTAATGTGTGCAACTAAATGCATGCGTGCATATACACACACACAAAATACACATAGACAGGAATCAGAGGCTGAACAGTCCAGAGACCCATGATAGAACAAAACACAGCTGGCAAAATGGGGTGGGGGGGAAGGCCAATAATATTCTGCTATACTCATAAATGGTGCTTAGCCAAACTGTCATCAGAGAGGTGCTGTGAAGAAACACCATGACCACAGCAACTCTTATAAGGAAAAACATTTAATTGGGGCTAGTTTGCAGTTCAGAGGTTTTAGTTCATTATCATCACTGCAGGAAACATGGCAAGCATGCAGGCAGACATGGTGCTGGGAAGGAGCTTTGAGTTCTACATCTTTATCTGCAGGCAGAAGACTGTCATACTGGGCCTAGCTTGAGTATATGAGATATCAAAGCCCACCTCCACAGTGACACACTTCCTCCAAGGCCACAGCTCCTAATATCACTCTCTATGGGCCAGGCAATCAAACTTACGAGTCTCTGAGGACCATTCCTATTCAAACTACTACAGGCAGCATCCAGCAACTGATGGGAGCAGATGCTGAGACCCACAGCCAAACACTAGGCAGAGCCTGGGGAACCCCACAGAAGAGGGAGAGGAAGGATTATAGGAGCCAGAAAGGTCAAAGATACCACAAGACCACCACCTACAGGATGAACTAAACAGGGCTGATAGGGGCTGAAGCAACAATCGTGGACCCTGTATGGGTTTGAACTAAGTCCTCTGCGAAAGTCTTTTTGCTAAGTGTCTTTGAAATTCTCCCTCATATTCCCTGGAAACTAGAAGACCATGTACACGTCCAGAGAAGAGCATATGCTCAGAAAGACCAGAGAAGGCACTGAAGTTCTTACAACTGGTCCATTTTCAAGTTGTGTAAGCAGCAAGCATAGGCTAAGAAAAGAGTTGTCAGTACCAGCTCAGCAATGAAAGCACACTCTTAAGAGTTCACTGGCTGTGGTAGTTTGATCCTCAGAATTAAAAGCAAACAAAAATCCAAAAGTGAAAATTGGAAGGGGGGAAAGGCAAGCTCTTAATCTTCTATTTTATGAAACTAGAAAAAAAGAACAAAGTAAACCCAAAGCAAGCATAGCAAAAGATACAAAGGTGTGCACAGCAACGAATTAAAGAATATAAAAACAACAGAATCAACAAAACTAAAAGTTGGTTTTCCAAAAGTATCAACAAATTTGACACCCCTATAGTCAAGTGTGATGGTAGGTTCACATTTTAGTTAGGAATTTCTTAACAATGGGGGTCTGCTCTGAAAAATACACATTAGATATCGTCACAAATCAAGATGGTATGGCCTACTAAATATGTAGGCCATATATCTCCTTGTACATAGTGTGCAGTTATTGATCTAACAAATGCCTTTTTCTCAGTACCTGTCCATGAAGACCACCAGAAGCAATCTGCTTTCAGTTTGCAAGACAATCAGTAAATTTTTACAGTTTTATCTCAAGGAAATATTAACTATTAGCAACAGTTGTAGTTTGAACAGTTGAGTCCCTAACTGGTAATGCTGTTTTGGAAGGTTGTAGAATCTTTAGGAAGTAGAGTATTGCTAAAGAAGTCATCACTGCTTGGGGGCGGGGGTTAAAGTTTTACAACCTGGCCCCATTTCAGCTCTTGGGCTTCTGAATGCAGACACAATGTTCTCACAACCTTTGCCATCATAACTTCCATACCTGGATAGATTGTATATCCTTCAACCATAAGCCAAAAGAATCTCCTCCCTTAAGCTGCTTCTTGTTGGGTATGTGGTCAAAGCTACAGGAAAAGTAACTCACACAGTAACTAAAATAGTTTTAAAAATACAATTCCATAGCAACTTACAAATTTAAAAAAAAATTGTTCTTCAGAGCAGAAATAAAAGTTTAAACTACAGATTACCTACAAATTAATAAAAAAATATTTTGTACCAAAACTTCTGAGAAAAAAACTTGATGAAAGGTAAAGTTCTTAGGAGAAAACACAAATATCTTTAAATGCTATTTTAAGAAAATAGAAGTAAAATGAATGAACTAATTACTTAACCTAAGAAGTAAACACACACACACACACACAGACACACACACACACACACACACACACACACACACACACACACAGGACCCAAAAGATAGTAGAAGAGCATAAACACAAATGCTGAAATTAATGAGAAAGAAAGAAAAGCTATATCAAGCATGAATAAGACAAATATATTAGATAGAACTATGCTACTATTCACTTAAGCCCCAGTTTCCTAAATGAAAAATAGCCTTATCTATTTTACCTGCCTTCCCTCTACTTATGAACCTTCCCAGGACAAAGCCAGAAATTGAAAACTTGGCTCAGAGAGGCTGTAAGATATAACACGGAACACTAAGGCTGTCATATCTCATATACTTTTAGGCATTAACTCCCCTTCAGAGACAAACTAAATAATCTCTAATTCCAGCACTCTAGTTCCCTCTATAGGGCTCATTTTCTGCTGTGATTCTAAACTGTCTTGTTCTTGAAGTCTCTGCACCTGAATGTGACCCTAGAGCCTTGTCCCCAGTGCAGACCTCTGCATCCCTTAACCTCTTCACCAATACTGTTAAGCATTTTAGTCCAATTTCTTGCTAGTGTGTTTCTATTTCACAGTCAGGAAACTGACAAAGATGGCTACAATCACTGCAAATGTTTCTTTCAAAACATGTCACACCAATGAAACCAGACAGGCAGGTGTGCATGCTTACAAAGACAAAAGGCCAAAGAAGCAAGGCTTCCCTGTGCACAGCAGCCATTATATCTAAAGCACATGTGCTGCAGTATGAAAGCCCTCAGGGTGAAGGACCCATGTCCAGATAGACACCAACTGTTCGTAGCACACAGAAGATTTGTTTTCTCATATTATGTTCAAACTTTAACAAATCCTCTTATATGCCAAAAGTATTAATCAGAAAGGGGGGTTATCTCCACATAGACTTAAAATATTCTGTAACATTTTTTATATTCTCTTCAAGGTTTTTCAGGGTGAATTTCTAAACTATTCCTAATACAAACTGTAAATGTTTAAAAGATGGCAGATGATTCTTTCATTTTTAAGGTCCTATTGGAAAGTATATATGATAAATCTTGAAGTTCCCTGTCTTAAGTTTCTTTTCTATTGTTTGACAGACACTATGACCAAAACGTAAGTCATCACTCTTCTGCAGGTCTACAATGCAAATGAGAAAACAAGGTGAAAAGAAATAAAGTATGTACAACCCATCCCAGGTGGGCAGCAGACCTTGGCAGTGTTGGTTTTAGGTTTAGAGTCATGAAGAATATATGAATAAAGGCGCTGTGGGATCTTCCTTGACAATTAAGGAGAGCTGCTGAGGCCGGGCATACAGCAGAGGAGTTTCTGCCCCTGAGAGGTCATTGTGTGAAGCTGTAAAGATGAAGTCTGGAATGCAAGCTAAACCCCAGGATGTTTCAAGTACCAGGGCTAAGGGATGTCTTCCTGAGAGAGCTGCTCACAGGAAGAATAGGCCCAAGAGAGAGAATTGTGTTACAGTTAACAAAGCTGGAAGGGCAAAGCCATTTAAGCCCTTTGACAAATGACAAAGAGTTATTTGCTTTGCAGAGTTTTTATCTTGCTTTGGTTCATTATTCTCTCATTATGCCCCATTCTTCCCTTTTGGAATGGAAATGTATATTGTGTGTCATTATATGTTAGAAGCATAGATTTGCTTTTGGTTTTACTGGATGTTACAATTAATAGATTGCCCTGAGTCTCAAAAGAGACTGTGGACACTTAAACTATGTTGAGACTATGAAAGACTAATGGGGACTTTTGAATTTGGACTAAAAGTCCAAATTTACAATATAGCCATGAGCCTATGGGGGCCAGGGAGTGGAATGTAGTAGTTTGAATGAAAATGGCCCCATAAGCTTATGTATTTGAATTCATGGTCCCTAGTTGGTGGAACTGTTTGGGAAGGATTAGGACAACCTTGGAAGCTTCAAAGGCACAGGCTACTTACAGTGTCTTTCCCTCTCACTCAAACGTATGGATCAAGATATGTGCTCCCAGCTAGTGCTCCAATGCCATGCCTGTCTGCCTGCTGCCATGCTCCCCACTGTGATGATGGGCATGGTGTATAGCCCGTGAAATCGTAAGTCCCCAATAAACTCTTTTCTTCTGTAAGCTGTTTTGGTATGATATCTTACCACAGCAATAGAACAGTAACTAAGACAGATCTTGACTCCCTTCTCTAGACTTTCTCTTCTTAAGTACATCCATTCTATTCAGTAACACAGGCCAAAAACTTGACAATAAAACTGTATTCATTTATATACTTCTGGTGTTTGGAATTTACTAGAAATCCAAATTCTTCCAACTCACCTATCTTACCCTTGTATGGAAGTATAATCTGTTTCCAACACCATGGCTTTAAAGGTAGATAAAGTCAATGGTTTTTCAGTTCCCTTCTACTCTAGCATTTTTCAAAGGAATCTTCTACAATGTAAAAACTATTTGTATCTAAAATGTCTAATAGTCTTGTAGTTTGGATATGAGTTGTCAAAAGACTCATGTGTTGAATGGTTAATAGAACTTGGAGCTTTAATTGGAGGAAGTACATCAGTGGAAGTGGGTTTTGAAGGTTGTTTCCGTTCTTGGGCACTTTCTCAGACCTGCTTCCCATCTCCGTGAGTTTTGCTCTATCAAATGCTCGCTGCCATGAAGTTCTCACTCATGCAATAAAGCCAGCTCCATTTAGAAGGAAGGGAAGGTTTACTTTGGCTTAAAGTCAGGTTCATTTTCAGTTGCTCTTCAAAATACTTTGTCACAACACAACGCTGATTATCAAAATTTATTTCACTTAAATGTAAATATTTACACATGGGTAATGGCTATGAATATTTTTAGTCCAATTCTAGAATGCTTTCTCATGTTATAGATGCTGGAAATTTTAAAGAAAAACTACATGTAATTTAGGTCCGGCCAGTCACGTGCACTTTGGTGTATAGAATGAACACATGTGCCAAAAACAATTATTAATTTACTTACTGAGTGCTGGGGATTAGCTGTAGCTATACCATTAAGCTACATTCCTAGAAAAAGACAACTCCTGATAGCAACAAGGTTCTGGGCTTTCCTATAACAATGTTAATAAAGGTCCCAGTATTCAACCAGGGTGTTGGACACTCTTTTGACCAGTGGAAACTGTGTTTCTAGAACTGGCAAATGCATGATTATCACAGGACTTTCTTCTTACAGAAATCATAGCTTAATTAAAAGACAGTGATTAAGTCCAGGGTCATCTAGGACAAAACAGAATTGCACTATTGCAGGGATGGCAATAAACTTGTCTTAGAAGTCTCTACAGAGAAAAACTACAGGTGATTCAGAGTCTGAAAAATCACAGTGTGAACTTTGCATACACAAATTTTGTTTCAAGTGTACTCAATGATGCTGAAATAAAATAAAACAAGAAAAAAAAACTGTTAGCTTGTTGGTTTCAAACTTGCACACATGTTGATACTGGTAACAACAACACAAAAGAAAAATAAAGATACTGGTATCATTTAGAGATGGGAAATGTTAGACAGGCAGAGAAGGCCAGCCACAAATTTTCCAAAGAGGAGGTGTTCTGGAAACAGTCAAATTGAAATGTCAATTTAACATTGGATACAAAAGTCTGAAGCACAAAGAAGTAGTCTGTGCTGTATATAAACTTAGAAGCCACTAATTTATGAAGAAAGGTCAAATGTCAGGTATGATTAAGATAGCTTAAAGAAAATAGAATGTAGCTGACCTGGTGGTGCACACCTTCTTTTTTTTTTTTTTTTTTTTTTTTTTTTACTTTTTATTTTTTTAATATTCATAACAGGTAATTTACTTTGTATCCCAGCCACAGCCCCCTCCTTTATTCCCTCCCAATCCCACACTCCCTCCCTGATCTCCTCCCTCTCCCTTTCCAAGTCCACTGCTAGGGGAGGTCCTCCTCCCCTTCCATCTGACTGATCCTAGCTTATCAGGTATCTTCAGGACTGGCTGAAATGTCTTCCTCTATGCCCTAGCAAGGCTGCTCCTCCCTCAGGTGGGAGGGAGGTAAAGGAGTCAGTCCTTGAGTTCATGTCAGAAATAGTTCCTGTTCCCCTTACTAGGGTAACCCACTTGGATACTGAGCTACCATGGGCTACATCTGGGCAGGAGTTCTAGGTTATATCCAAACATGGTCCTTGGTTGGAGAAACAATCTCATAGAGGACCCCTGTGCCCTGATATATTTTGTCCTTGTGGAGCTCCTGTCCTCTCCCCCTTTTATCATATGACTCCCTGTACTCTGCTGAAGGTTTGGTTTTGAGTCTCAGCATCTGCTGCTTTGATACACTGCTAGGTTTCTTGTTTTCTCCTACTTCCCATGTCCATCCCATTTGTCTTTCTAAGTGAGCATTGATCATCTTACCCCGGGTCCTCTTTCTTGTTTATCTTCTTTAGGTGCACATATTTTAGTATATTTATCCTATCTCATAGGACTACATAAGTGAGTATAAACCATATGTGTCTTTCTGCTCCTGGGATACCTCACTCAGAATGATCTTTTCTAGAACCCACCATTTACCTGCAAATTTCATGATTTCCTTGTTTTTAATTGCTGAGTAGTATTCCATTGTGTAAAAGTACCACAATTTCTGTAGCCATTCCTCCGTTGAGGGACATCTGGGTTGTTTCCAGGTTCTGGCTATTACCAATAAAGCTGCTACAAACATGGTTGAACAAATGTCCTTACTGTGTACTTGAGTATCTTTTGGATATATGCCTAGGAGTAGTATAGTTGGATCTTGAGGAAGTGCTATTCCTAATTGTGTGAGAAAAC
Organism: Psammomys obesus; assembly: GCF_907164565.1. Lineage (NCBI taxonomy): Eukaryota > Metazoa > Chordata > Mammalia > Rodentia > Muridae > Psammomys > Psammomys obesus. The sequence goes on along the minus strand of NW_026596149.1, from coordinate 3,385,536 downwards.
GCCAGATTGATTTCCACAGTGGTTGTACAAGTTTACATTCCTACCAGCAGTGGAGGAGGGTTCCCAACTCTCCACAACCTCTCCAGCTTGTGTTATCACTTGAGTTTTTAACCTTTGCCATTCTGATGGGTGTAAGGTGGAATCTCAAGGTCGTTTTGATTTGCATCTCTCTGATGGCTAAGGACGTTGAGCATTTCTTTAGGTGTTTCTCTGCCATTCTATATTCCTCTACAGAGAATTCTCTGTTTAGTTCCTTACCCCATTTTTTAATTGGATTGCTTGATTTATTGCTTTTTAATTTCTTTAGTTCTTTATATATTCTGGTTATCAGCCCTCTGTCAGATATAGAGTTGGTGAAGATCCTTTCCCAGTCTGTAGGCTGTCGTTTTGTTCTAATGACAATGTCTTTTGCCTCACAGAAGCTTTTCAGTTTCATGACGTCCCATTTATCAATTGTTGCTCTAAGAGCATGTGCTGTTGGTGTTCTACTCAGGAAGTTGTCTCCTGTGCCAATGAGTTCCAGGGTCTTTCCCACTTTTTCTTCTAACCAATTTAGTGTATCTGGTTTTAAGTTGAGGTCTTTGATCTACTTGGACTTTAGTTTTGTGCAGGGTGATAAATATGGATCTATTTTCATTTTTTTACATGTAGACATCCAGTCAGAACAGCACCATTCGTTGAAGATGCTGTCTTTTTTCCATTGAGTGGTTTTGGCTTCTTTGTTGAAAATCAAGTGCACACCTTTAATCCCAGCATTTGGAAAACAGAGACAGGTAGAACTCAGAGTTTGAGGCCAGCTTGGTCTACAGAGTAAGTTCCAGGACAGCCAGAACTACACACAAAAACACTGTCTTAAAAAAAAAAACAAACAAACAAAAAAACAACCAAATAAAACAAATATCAATGATGAGATGCAGTTAAGAGAATAATTAAAGCACTGGTGATAGATAAGGAAACAGCATACTCCCACAGAGGGAGAGCAGAGGGAAGAACAGAACCCAGAATACAGAAGAAAATCTGTCCTTCAAAGAGAAGATATCTTGGTAAGAGGGTATCTATATACTTATGAAGGTCTAATTCTATGTAGGTTGGTTAGAGGAAGCTGAAAATAGGCTAAGAATAAATGTTTTAAGCCCCATGACGTGACCTATAAAGGTTGTTGAAATGGAAATCTTTTGAGACAACAGGAATGGAGGTTGAAGTTGCATGAGTGTTCACAGAAGCATTGTTTATTAACATCCCTAATTTAGAAACAACTTAATTTTGAACTGTAAGATAGATAGATTTGGGTCTATCCATGCAATGAGCATGAGGGTACACTAGCTCTATAGACCATAGACAGATTTTGTACAGTTAATCTTAGGTAAGGAGCCAAGCAACTAGAGTATACATGCCTCTGAGCTTCAGGAACTGAATTGCACCTACTGTACTGACTGCATGAACTGAATGGAACTGAACAGAACTGCACAAACTCACCTGCACTGAACCGAAATGCACTGAACTCAAATCTCTTTCCCTGTGCTCCTCTTAAGTAGTGTCTCTTTCCTGTTTGTTCTCATGACAGTTGGGAATATCCTACTGCTGACTCATTCTGTCAAATCTTCCCAATTAGAAGTCACTGTTTGAGATTAAAGATGTGTACTAAGGGTGTGTCTGTATTCCAGCTGGATAACACAGACCTTCGAATGTGATCCCTTGCCAGAGTAGCCATGTTGCTGGAGTGTAGCATAAAATTCCTCTATAATTTCCCAAATTTATGGGATTAGTTTTCACAATTTGGCATTATATGGCAATCATTTTATCAAAGCACAGGGAACTCAAAATATAATAGGCTCTAACCCATTAAACTGAAAAATAGTTAATTAACAATTCAGTTAAAAGCAGAGAAAAAAAATAAAAGTACATTCTAATATATAGAAAAATATATGTACTCTATTCCCAGTTCTGACATATATGTGTCATTAATGGGGGGAAAAAACCCAACAAACTTAAAAAAAAAATCAACCTTAAACTAGTTAATTTAATTTTAATTGTCATTTCCTTTTCTGTAATCTCCTTTGTGCTTATTTTAATAAACGGAAAAAAGTTGATGAAAATACACATCCAAAATTTAAAACTTTTTACTATAGGTGAAATCAACAAAAATATACTTGCCCACCTCCACCAGGCAGCTTGTCAGTATGTGATCTCCAGAACCTACATTACAGAAAGAGAACAGAGTTCTATCTTCTCACTACCACCTGTACATATGGTGCATACACACACACACACACACACACACACACACACACACACTGCACATAAATGTAATGAAATAAGAGTTTACCCTAATGTAATTAAGGGCTGATATCTTGCTGGGACAAATACAATTTCTCTAAAATACAGTCCCCAGTTAGGAGGGTTGGAAAATAGAGTTGAGGTTAGTGACACACATTTTAAATAATGGACATTTTAACTTGTCTTAAGCTTCCTATGAATGTTATCTGTATACTACAGGTCACCAACAGAGCCTGGAGTTATAATTTTTCCAAATCAGTTCCATCAATACTAACTTGAAAATCATTGTAATACTGCATCTACGTGCTTCAGATTTTACACTTTGTTATTTACTTTGTTCCCAGGGTTAGTTTGTCCAATGGCTTCTGTCATCCTTCAAAGGTAATGACTATACAAAAGTTCAAATACATGTAATTGACAGAACTTGAACAGTAGTGATTGCAGGTTGGTAAGAAAATGACTACCTAGAACTAGTAATTTTTTTTATAATCTACTCATTTGAAACATGGTATTAGACATCTTAAACTATTCTTCAAGTCAAACATCCTTCCATCTCAACCCATAAAAGACATATTGTTATGAGTCTCAGTATCTCCTTCAATACCCTCGTGGGTTGTCTTTCAGAGATACTGAGACTCATAGCCAAACTTTGGTCAAAGGGCTGGCATTCTTATGGAGAACAACAGAGCAAAAAAAACCTGGACCCAGGGGGTCCTGCAGAGACCGATATTCCAACCAAGGACCATGACCCCTTTGTTCAAGGGAAGCCCATAGGCTGCTCAGTTTCTAAGTGAGTTCCCTAGAAAGGGGTTCAGGGGCTCTCTGACATGAACTCAGCAGGCTCATTGATCACCTCCCCCTGTGAGGGGAAGATGCAGCCTTACCAGGCCACAGAAGAAAATCATGCAGCCAGCCTTGATGAGACCTGATACCCTAGAGTCACATAGAAGGGGGGGAGGTCCTCCCCTATCAGGGGAGTAGGGAAGGGGAATAGAGGAAAAGAAGAAGGGCGGGTGGGACTGGCAGGAGATGAGGGAGGGGGCTGCAGCAGAGATACAAAGTGAATAAATCATAATAAATAGATAAACAAACAAATAAGAAAGATTGTTAAATTTGCCCTTGGATATAACTGATTAATAATCGTTACTTAGAAAACAACTTATTTGATATGCTAAGTTCTGAGTGAAGGCTTCATAACAATTTTATTGTCAGTTCCTTATCTGAATAGCTCAGGCTAACTCCGCTAACTAAAACATGTATAGTTCTGTGAGAATACATGGTTTTGCAGGAACTCATGTTACGACAATACGCTAAAGTGTTTTTTTTTTTTTTTAGTAAAATCAAATTAATTTTTTAAGATTCAATGATATAGTACATAGATGGAAGTTTTCTTCAAAAACTTTAAGATAGATAGATAGACAGACAGATTTGTATGTATAGATTTGCAGTAATCATTTGTATATAAAAAGTCAAAGACCATGGCACAAATAGTGCCAATGATCAGGAAGTTAAAATTAAAACCAGGCTCCCTTAATCCCCTACTTTACAAGCCCTAACAAAACCATGACTGCATTACATGCAAAAGAGATTATCAAATAACCTATATCTTTTTTTCTCAAACAAACAAAAGTATGTGTATAGGTATGTACAAAAATAGAAATTTACATACACCTATATGCAAATCTAAGTTTAGAAATTTATCTAATAGGCTATATTAAATGCCAAAACATCTAAATTTAAACCTCTATAAAATTAAAGCCTCTGAATATACACTAAGGATCATGATATATAAAGTACCCAATTCTTAGGTTTGGTTGCTGCTCAATTTAAATTTCATTATGTATATAAATTCTTATTATCCCAAACAATAATTTTTTGGGTTCTTATGAAATACTAATTTTAACTAAGTACTTATAAACAAACTTTGTCATAGTGTAAAAGGGTTTAAGCCATGGCTTTTCATGCCCAAAACATCACATCTATTAATTTTAATAATATTGAAACATAGTATTTATGCCATTTTATAAGAAAATAACTCTTAGAGTATTCATGAAGTTTGTCATTTTTTAGTTACCTATATTAATCATCTTTAATTTTATATTTTTGAAAATGAAAAATATTCTAACAAACATTACAAGTTTTAAAAGACATTTTTAAATTGAAGAATAGATGAGATTTTAAAATGAGCATATAAATTCATTTTACATTCAAATTTACATATTAAACCTACATAATATTAAATTTACACAAATTTACAAATCTACATAATGTTAAAAACAAAAATACAAAATGATAGAAAGGATACATGAAAATCTATAGTACTTAAAATATTTAATAATATTTAACAAAAGTAATAAAAAGCTAAGGTAAGTTCTAAAACCACAAGCTAAAAAATGCCTGTAGTCTTATTTCAATACTGTATTGAAACTAGTATATCAGCTCTGAAATGAAAAAGTAAACACAGGATTGGGGTTAAGGGGCTGGAGAGATGGCTCAGTGGCTAACAGCTCTGGTTGCTCTTCCACAGGCCCCAAGTTTGAACCTACCATCCACATGGTAGCTCACAACAGTCTGTAACTGCAATCATAGGGGCCCCAATAACCTCTTCTGGACCTCTGCAGGCATAAGGTGTATGCACACAGTGCACAGGCATACACATGGGCAAAACACTCTTTAGTGATATACACATTAAAAAAATAAAAATAATTTTAAAACAAGATCCAGGTAAGTCATGTACGTATGTTTTCAAAATACAAGACTTTAGCACATATGCACTATTGTATCTATTGAAAATTTTAGTTTAAAGAGCATCTTGAGTTTCATGAATTTATTTTTTTCATGCTGTAGCTAAATTAGCCCATTAATAAGCAGACTAAGAGACATCAAAGTCGTGTGCAAATATTAAATAGTAATAAAATACTATGTAGCTGACATTTTTTAGAACAGATGTGTAGAAGAGTTGTAAATTTTCTCTATAGTCCCTAAATGTTACGTTACTATTATTTCTTATTGGCAAACAAATAATTATTTCATTACCTTCAATGTCTCAAAATATGTACTACAAATATTACATATTAGAATTATACTCAGATAATATATGATTTCTTCATACTTTGTACCTACTTGCCTTCCATGACATGACTATCCTAACATTTACTAATATAGCACTGATTAATATAAAAAGTTCTCTTCTGGATATCAGCTTTGACAAATTTGGAGATGTATATACAATCAACTTTTGTGAACCAACACAGCTGCATCTGGATCATATAAGTTTATTCCCTAACTCATGGCTTCTTCACTTAAAAGGTACTCACAAAATTTGTATTTAAAAGCAAATTAAAATTGTACCTTTCTATGAATATTACATCTGCATTTACTATAGTCACATGACCTTTTGTATAGTTATTGATCTTTAAAAAAAAAACAAAAGAATACAGAAGACTAAAGTGTGAGGATTTATTCATCAGTATATCTTATTTTATCTTAAAATAGTTTAAAAGTCATGGTATTACTGGAGAAATATTACTTTTTTATCTGATTAGTCACAAAAATTATAGTGAAAAAGAATGAGCTATGAAATAATTCTAAATACAGTTTTGTAGACTTTCTCCCTGCCCCCCCCCCCCCCCCCCCCAGCAGAAATAAGCTTTGAAAAAGAACTTAATAGTTCTTTTGGTAACTTGATGGTAAAATATTTTTTAAAAAGTTGTTTTAGTAACACATAATTTATTTTTAAAATGAAGTAAGATTTCTTTAGTGATGAGGAAAATATAATTTAAAAGTTTGTGATTTTGTGTAAAAACTAGTATTTTATTTTAAAGAATAAAACTAGATAGTAAAACTATTGTTACAGTTGCAGTGTTATCATATTATAAATAGTATTGAAAACTACTGAGTAATAGAAAGCTAAACTTAAATACAGACTGAAGATGCTTCTCAAACATGCATATGACTAGTGGGACAAAGCTGAGCAGATATATTTTAGGAATTACTAGTGAAACTTGTTTCTTTGAATTCCATTCTAATAGCAAAAGCTGTTCCAGTAGGTTTTCTCTTTGTTTTGTTTTGAAATAAAATCCTAAGTAGCCCACACTAGCTCCCAACTTGTTATGCAGGAACACCTGATCATCATGCCACAGCTCAGAGTGTTGGAATTTCAGACAGGCACCATCAGTTTAGGCAAGGCTTTCTGCACGCCAGGTAAATACTCTACCAACTGAACTATATCCCTAGCCCTCTTTTCTTTTATACTCAATTGTTTGGGAAAAATGGAAATTTATTAAGCATGTAACTATTACAGATTTCCTTGTACTTTTATGCTCACCATACCTTAAAAAACTAAATTACATTTCGGGAATTTTTTAAAAATTGTATTGTATTTATTTTATTTTATTTTATTTTATTTTACTTTACTTTACTTTATTTTATTTTATTTTACTTTATTTTATTTTATTTTATTTTATTTTATTTTATTTTATTTTATTTTATTTTATTTTATTTTATGTGAATTGGTGTTTCCCCTGCATGTATATCTATGTAAAGGTGTCAGATTCCCACAAACTGGAGTTACAGACAGTTGTGAGCTGCCACATGGGGTCTGGGAATTAAATCCAGGTCCTCTGGGAGAGCTATCAGTGCTCTTAACCATTGAGCCATCTCTTCAGCCCCCAAAATCATTTTCAAAGTAACAAGAAAACTGTCACACACTCAAATTAACCATCCAAAGACTACATAACTCAATGTATTTCTATGCACTTAGCCATTCAAAATGAAAGATGGGGAGCTTCACAGTTTAAACTTTCACTATTTATGCACTTATCCACCATCAAATCAAAACAAAAAATGACAAAATTAGAACTAGAAAAACAATTAGCTTTATATGCTCTTTAATGACTAGTTCATTGCCTACATTTGGCACTTCCTCATCCCCTAATATTTTAGATTCCATACGGTTTCTTTCTGAGACTCTGGACTTTATTCGAAGTCCATCCATTTTCCTAAAAATTGTGTGATGTCAGTTATTTAAATTATTATTATTACAATTTATTCATTTTGTATCCTGGTTATACCCCTCCCTCATCTCCTCCCAGTCCACCTTTGCCTCCTCTTCCCCCCACCCCCCATGCCCCTTCCCTAGTCCACTGATAGGGGAAGTCCTCCTCCCCTACTAACTGACCCTAGCCTATCATGTCTCATCAGGACTGTCTGGATCCTCTTTTTCTGCAACCTAGTAAGGCCAGCTGGCCAGGAAAAGGTGATCAAAGAGCAGGCAACTGAGACTGCCCCTGCTCCCCTTACTAAGTGACCCCCATGGAGACTGAGCTGCCGATAGGCTACATCTGAGCATGGGGTCTAGGGGCCTTTCCATTCGTGGTCCTGCAAGACCCGCTGGGCCCAGATTTTTTGGTTCTGTTGCTCTCCTTGTGGAACTCCTGTCCCCTCCAGGTCTTTCTATCTCCCCCTTCTTTCCTAAGATTCCCTGCACTCTGCCCAAAGTTTGGCTATGAGTCTCAGCATCTGCTTCAATACCCTGATGGGTAGAATCTTTCAGAGGCCCTCTGTGGTAGCTCTTGTCCTGTTCCCTGTCTTCTCCCACTTCTGATGTCTATTCTGTTTGCCCTTCTGAATGAGGATTAAGCATCTTCCCTAGAGTCCTCCTTTATGTTTATCTTCTTTAGGACTAAAGATTTTAGTATGTTTATATTATTTGGCTAACATCCAGTTATAAGTAAGTATACACCATATGTGTCTTTCTGCTTCTGGGTTACTTCACTCAGGATGATCTTTTCTAGTTCCATCCATTTGCCTGCAAATTTCATGATTTCCTTATCTGTAATTGCTGAGTAGTATTCCATTGTGTAAATGTACTGCAATTTCTGTATACATTCCTCGGTTGAGGGATATCTAGGTTTTTTCCAGATTCTGGCTATTACAAATAAAGCTGCCATGGATATAATTGAGTAAATGTCCTTGTTGAATGGTGGAGTATCTTTAGGGCATATGCCCAGGAGTGGTATAGCTGGATACCACTGAGGTAGCACTATTCCTAATTTTCTAAGAAAGGGCAGGTTGATTTTCAAAGTGGTTGTACAAGTTTACATTCCCACCAGCAATGGAGGAGGGTTCCCCTTTTTCCACATCCTCTCCACATGGGTTGTCACTTGAGTTTTTGATCTTAGCCGTTCGATTTCAGTTTTCTTTAGAGCTGAACATGTGTGTGTATATGCACATACACATAAATATATATACTCTAATTTTTCAATAATCATCACCTGTTGATGGATAGCTAGGTTGTATCCAGTTCTTTGCTAGAGCAAATAAAGTAGCAATAAACACAGGGGTGCAAATGAAGATATGGCTTTCTTGGGTATATTCCCAGGAGTGAAATAGCTGGATCTTATGGTAATTCTATTTTTAATTTTTTGAGAAATCTCCAAACTGATTTCCACAATTAATTTGCACTTCTACTAACAGAAAATAAAGGTTCTCTAGCATTGGTTGTCAGATTTCTTACAATAGCCATTTTGACTAGAGTGAGGTGGTATCTCAACGTAGTTTTAATTTATATTTCCCTGATATAATGAACACTTTTAAAAATAGTTATTGGCCATTTGTGTTCCCTCTTTTTGAAAAATGTTTATTCAGTTAATTTGCCCATTGTTGAATGGCAATTTTATTTCATTGCTACTTAATTTCTACAATTCTTTATATTTCTGGATATTAATCCCTTGGCTAAAGTAAAGATTTCCTCCCATTCAGTTTGTTCTGCTGATTGTTTCCTTTGCTGTTATCTGGGAAGAAGAATCTCAAGATTTTTGAGAAGATGCCTCCATAAGACTGGCCAATAGGCACATCTGTTAGGCATTTTCTTGATTAATGATTGATGAGGGAGGGACCAGCCCTCTCTAGGGAGGTGCTTCTAAATCGTGGGTACGTGGTCCCAAGTTGTCCAAAAAAGCCTGCTGAGCTAGTGATGAGGATCAAGCCATAAGCAGCACACTGGCTTCTGCTTAGTCTCTGTGTCCAGATCCTACCCTGACTTCCCTCAATGATGAGCAAATATGGCAGTTTAGGCTAAATAGCTGCTCCTCCCCAGGTTGCTTTGGTCATAGTGTTTTATCACAATAGAAACCCTAACTAAGACAAGTATCTTCTATGGTTTTTTTTCTAGAAGTTGCAGATTTTAAATTAAGAGTTTTGATCCATTTTAAGTTGATTTGTATAAAAAGGAAAAAGAATATAATTTCATTCTTCTGAAGATAGAAATCCACCATTTATTGAAAAGGTTTTTTTCCTGAACATATATTTTGCCTTTGTCAGACATTAATTGGTCATAGCTTTGTCTTTTCTGGTTCCTCTATTCTATTCCACTGATCTTAACTATTTTTATGCCAGCGCCAGGCTGTCCTTATAGTATTTTGAGATTAGGTATTGTAATACCCTTAGCATTGTTCTTACACCTTAGAACTGCTTTGACTATTCGTGATCTTTTGTGGTTCCGTATGTGTTGGTATAATGTTCTTGTGGAATGTATACACTTTACCCTTGTTCATTCAAATGCTGATTTCTCTACCCCAATATCTGGTTTCAATCCAGACACTGCACTGTTTATTCTAAGCATAGCCTGTCTCAAGTTTATGTACACATGCCGCCATTTGTTCTCTGTATTTTCAGTTAAATAACCAGCCAGTACTGAGCAATGGAGAGAATACAGTGGGAATGGTCCGAAAGGCAGGAGAAGGAAGAGAGTGGGGAGAGTCAGAGAGGAGAGATCAGCAGGAAAGGATTTGGGACCATGAGGAGAGATGAACCAGACCTAAGACATGACTGAAGGCAAGTATAATGTGGGAAATCTGAATGGGAGGAATTACGTGGACTTGGAGGTTTAGGATGGGGTAACTATTGCCCAGCATTGTCCTCTAGGTTTATTAGATAAATCCTAGTCTCTGTGTGGTGATTTGGGTATACAGCTGGTTTAGGAATAACCGCTGTTTAACTAAAAGATAAATGGTATATAAATATTAATAATCAACAACACATATGAATTACTGTATTGGTCTTCCTAAACCTGTAAAATATGTCACTAAAATTTTGATAGGTATTATTGCACTAATTAATCTTGGCAGTACAGCCATTTTCACAGTATTAATTCTGTCAATCCAGGTGCATGGGATGTCTTTCCATCATCTACTACCTTCTATGATTTCCTTTTTTAGTATCTTTAATTTTTCATTGTAGAGGCCTTTTACTTCTTTGGTCAGATATAGTCCTAAATATTTAATTTAGGTAAGCTATTTTGAATGGAACATAATTTTCTAATTTCTGAAAGTATGCTGTTGGTATAAATGAAAGCTAGTTTTCTTTTTTAACACTGATTTTGTATCCTGCATCTTTACTGTTTATTGTTTCATTTAAACACCATTTTCCTAAAAAGTGAGAAAGTTGAAAGGTTTTTTTCTACTTGGTTGCTTTTTGTGTCTTGACACCAATATCATTTTTACAATATTAGCCTGAAAATTAATGCTCTAAATTTGTCCTCTTCCCTTAGAAGCTGAATGTGTACAATTAATCTGGGATGAAGCTGTCCCTTCAGAGAGAAACCTTCCATAGAAATGCAAAATGTCAGTTTCCTTTAGGCAAGTGAGATTCTTCAAGTTACAACTTAAGTTGAAATTTAACCATAATTAATTTATATGAGTTTATTTTTATTAGTAACTACATTTCTATTTATTGGCTATCATTTATAAAACATTACAGTAGCCCTTGGAGTCTCCCTACCCCTGAGAAACTGAACATACCTTTTTAAGTTCACTTCATTAAACAACTGAAGGCTGATTTAATACAATTATCTTAAGCGCATTGGTATTAATAATAAAAATCGGAGATGTTTCTAAAACTTCTAGATTCTGAAAGGCTACACAAGGAAAGTAAATGAATGCATTGCATTTGAGTGACCCTCACTAACTCTTACAGCAAATAACGATCAAATAATGCAATTTCTCTGGCTCTGTACACATCTGAAAATAGTTTGTAGGATATCTGATTGCAAAAGAGAAAATCAATCATTTTGACAGTATTTATTAAATGTAAACTTCTATTTCAGTGAGCTTTTAATTGCTCTCTCCATATATATGTGCATGAGTGTGTGTGTGTATCTACACCATATATGGTATATGTGTGTGTATATAGGTACATATATGTGTGTATATACACATATATATACGTGGGGGGGGGGTTGTTTTTTGAGACAAAGTTTCTCTGTGTTGCCTTGGTTGTCTTGGACTCACTTTGTAAACCAGGCCAAGGCTGGAGTGACGGCTCAGCCATTAAAGGCTAGGCTCACAAGCAAAAATGTAAACCAGGCTACCTCTGCCTCCCTGAGTTCTGGGATTAAAGGCATGCACCACAACACCTAGCAAATATTTTTTTATTCAAGAAAATAAAATACGTAAAACCACCTCAAACCATATTGTATATTTACTATGATATGGTTTACATTTGATTATTTACATTCAACATAAAACAACTGACCTACCTAAAGTCAATTCCATACCAACTATTATGTGAGGCTTTCCTTAATATTTTGAGTTCTAAAAGAAAAAATTTTAAAGCCATAGGACATATTCACTAAAATGTACAGTGATACACCAAAAGAAAAATCTTTGTTTCATCTTAAAAGAAATAAACACTAAAATAAACAATAAGCATCACAGTAAAAATGAAGACCACCCTTCAATATGTAGTGAGAATGTACTTACATTCTATAAAAACTATTTTCACATTAACAAGTTTTTTCTTGCTGAAAAAAGAACTAAGTATAAAAAAGAACTAAGTACAAAAAAGAACTAAGTATAAAAGTCAATAGTATGCAGATTACTTTAAACCAGACTCTAGTCCAAACACACACACACACACATATACACTTACATATCCACAAACCATGTATTTATATAATTATAACGTACAAAATGAACTTGTATATCAAGTTAGTACGTCATGTTATTAAGGTTAAAATGTTCAAAATGGATATTGTTTCATAAACAAAACCATCTATAATTTTAATTGCTATTTACTCATCACATGGTTTTAATTATAGGACAATATAAAATTGAATATGTGGTGGGGGGGGGAAGGGCAGTATTCTACCAGAATTGAGATGCAATAATCTCTTAAATAAAATGTGAAAAAAATAATAGCAATAAATTAAAAACATTAAGTTCATCTTATTATGAGATAATAGCAATTTTAAACATTTGACTTATTAAAATCTTACTAACTTATTAGATATGCAAGGTCATTTTAACAGTAAATAGAAACATATTACTAATACTTTAACATACTTTTTCAACAAATACTAATGACACTGATATAGAAATTTAAGATACTTAAATAGCCAATTCTTCAAATCACTTGTGGGTTTGGTGAATTAATTTCACATGACATGATTTCATCCTTAAATATTATTTTTTAAAAGTCCACAATGTTATGTAAAATAATGTAAAGCATACTTTTGGAAAGCAAGCAAACATTCCCTCTTAGAAAGTACTGAAGCTCCATCTAGAGGCTTTTCCTCCTATCACTGTCATTTGCAATATAAGTAATATCACCTAGAAATGTGAATAATATTGAAATGTCAGAGATTTCCTTTGTATAGACCCTTTTGTTATTCATAATGAGTTCTTGCCCTAACCTTCTCTGATAGCTCTAGCTCCATCACTGCCATCAAGTGGTAAAAAACTAAAACTGAACTTAAAAACAGAAAAGGAAGAAAGCAGAGATACGAGAGGAACAACAGTGCATCATACACTTTATTATCACTATTTGGTTTTCTCCCATGCCATTTACTTTATCAGTTTTTGGAAAAACACAGTCACTGTTTTCTCAAAAAGAATATGTGGCATTCCCCACCCCTTTTTCTTCCTTTCTTTCCTTTTCCTTCTTTCTTTCCTTCTTTCTTTCTTCCTTCCTTCCTTCCTTCCTTCCTTCCTTCCTTCCTTCCTTCCTTCCTTCTTTCTCTCTCTCTCTCTCCCCTCTCTCTTTCTCCCCCCCTCTTTCTTTTGTTGCTGTTGTTTTCAATACAGGGTTTCTCTGTGTACCCTTAGCTGTCCTGGTATTCACTTTATAGATCAGGGTGGCTTTAAACTCAGAGACTTGCCTGCTTCTTTTTTCACTGACCGCTGGGATTAAAGGTGTGTACCATTCACTCCCAGTTTGTAACTGGCCTTTAAATCTAAAGCTTTGACTGCAGATTTTTAAGTTTGCAAACACATAAAAACAAACAAACAAAAAATCTTGCACGAAATCTATTTACAATGTTTCATGAATTCGTAATAGGAAAAAAAAGAGAATTTTTAAGATTAATAAAATTATGCAACAGCAGTTAGTAAGAGGATAGATATTTTTCTATTACCTATGCAAAATAACCTAAGCTTTAATAAAGTAGATAGTGTCCATTTAATAAACTGTACTCTTGGACTGTAGTTTCAACAATAGTTCCCTAAAATGTTATCAACAGTCTGTGGGTAAGGAGAAAGAATAGAAATTTCCTGCCCCCAAAATAAACAAGAAGCAATAAGAAATTCAAATAGAAATTAAAACCTTTCCTGTTTTAAATACACATTTTCCTAATTATGTAATGGCAGTTAGGGCTTTCCTGAATCCCGAAAAAAAAGATAAATTCAAATTATGACAGAGTTCAGGACATACTGCTATGAAATAGCATAGTCATAACTACAAATTTTCACCAACATGAACTACTTGTATGAAGGTAGAGCTAACTTAGTATCCCTCAAATTGCTAAGATATATTTAAAAGTTATTCCTTTTAATTTATATACTCATAAAAGCTTTACAATGTTCTAATTTTATTCTTTTAATAAAATTTTAATTTTTCCTGAGTAGCCTGGTTTTAAATTTCAGAGATACTGAAATCTTTGTAGCTTTGATTATAGGTGTAAGTTCATTTACTAAATTAACTGCTTAACAAGCGCAACCAACATTCTATGTGTTTCATAAGTAGAATTTCAAATAAACCTCTCAACAACTCTTTAAAACTATCATTGTATTAATGATAAAACAAACAAACAAAACACAAAAACCTGAGGCACAGAAAGGTTAAGTAATGACCCACAGTCACAAAGTAAGTGCTGGGGCTCTGATACTCAAGCAGCCTGGACCATCCACACTAGTAATGACTTTTCCATAAGGTCAGTTTTCTCTCTCTCTGCACTGCTGACATTTTGGATAAGATAATTCTGTGGAAAAGTTGTTCGGTGCACTGTAGGATGTTTAGCAGCATTCTTAACCTCTAACAGATGCCAGGAGTGGGGGCTCAATGCCAGCTCGCCTTTCTTCCAGCTGGATAACAAAAATGTCTCCATACCAGTCAGTGTCTCCACTGTTGAATGTTCCATCTAGAGAAACTGAGATTCATCCATAAAGGTAGGTAGACATTCTTGTCAAATTATTCTTCCGCATTTAAAAAATAATTTGTAATATATTGTCAGTTCGGACTAAAGCAAAATTTCTTTTCATATTATTTTGAAGAGTTACAATTATATATCTTTTAAGGCAAACAGAGTAATGAGGGCTTCTCTCTTCACTGGACTTTATTATCAATATTCTCATCATCTTTTTTTTCTTATTTTTACTGCTGCAAACTAAATTATATATATTATATTGTATTTTCTGCTTTTAGTCAAATTTTTTCCATTTTGCTTTATAAATTTAATGTTTGTCCAGTGGTGTTTATATCCCACTAAAGTTAACTTAATGAAATCTATTTAAAACATCATCTTTTATCAACACAATCATTTTGTACTCTTATCAACCTGGGAGCTAAATAATTTTCATATAGCTAAGCATTTTTTCTATCACTACTACCTTTTCCGGAGCCTTTATCTTTTTGTTGTTTTCTTTTCTTTCAGTTGTTTAGTTTATTCTATATTTTGCTTTCTATTAGTTATTCAAGTAATAATGAATAGGTACATCCTTCTTCAAAACCCTATTGCCAAACAATCATTAGTTGATAAATAAAATTCTATGCTTTTAAAAATGCACTTACTTTTATGTATGTTGTACATGCAGAAATGTTCTACTTTGTGTTATACCATCATTAAGTAAAGTACTTTCCTTGTATTAAAAGAATTCATAATGCCTACTCTGTTTCTTCACTTATTTGTTTACTGGGCTTACTGTAATAGTCATCATTTTCATACAAACTATGCTACTTAACAGTAATTTTTAAAAATTCAGCTATTACTAGAAACATAATTGAGAATTCCTCTTTTGTAAATCATATGCTATTTTAACAAAATTATAGAGAAATAAAACAAACTACAATGAGCTTTTAAAACTTAAATACAATTCTTCATAAGTATAAAAGTATTAATCAGAATGCTTAATGACTAAGGATTTTTTCTTTCTAATGCATTTATCTAAAATTTAGCTGTTTCACAAAAGACACTGCATTTGTTTGTTTGTTTGTTTGTTTGTTGGAGGGGGTGTGCATGTGTGATGCATTCTACAGCATGCATATGGAGACCAGAGGATGAGTTGAAAGAGTTAGATCTTTCTGGGCACTGACTATCTTTTGCGCATTAAAAAAAGAAATTGTACATTTAAAAAAGATGTTTGGGTCAGCAAAATTGCTTGCCTGCCACCCGGCCTGACAACCAGAGTTCATTCCTTGGGACGCATGTTTGGGAGAGAAACAGTTCTAGCAAGTTATCTTCTGACTTCCAAACGCACACCATGGCACATGTGTCCCACTCCCGTAAGTAAATAAATGAAATGTAGTAATAAGAAATTTAGTGCTTATACAAAATCCCTACAATACAGTTTCATAGTACTCTCATCTGCCCCAAAAGTTTCTTATGCCTCTGTGAATAACTTTATGTTCTCTGTGCAATTCAGAGAAAAAAAGGATAAGGTTTTTCAGATGAGGTTTTTCAGATCTACCTATTAGATTTAACAACAAAAATAATTTTTTGCTTTTTGGTAGTATTTTGCTGCTGATATTTTTACTAAAATTTATCGGCATGCTTAGCTCACTTGGGAAAACCATTCCAGGCATAACTGAATTGTTTTATGTTTTCCCTTCTTTCTTTCATGAACTTGTACTTGCAACACAGGGTATAGTACACATGAATGAACCAAGGTTAAGCCCTAAAAAACATATTAGCCTTGAGATGTTTCTCCTCTAGATAGAATACACTTCAATTACTTCATAAGGACCCATTTAACACATATCTTCTAAAACTGGAATTCTATGCCTAAGTGGAATTTTATTGTGTCAATCTTAATTCATCTTTCCTTTACAGTCTATTCATTAGCAAATCCTATTTGCTCAAACATCAAAAATATACTCAGTAGGGTTAGGGAGATGCCTCTGTTGGTAAAGTTGCTTGCCAACAGCACGAGGATCTTTGTTCAGATCTCCATAACAGTCAGCCTAGCCAACAAGGGAACTATAGGTTCAATGAGAGATCTTCTACTAAAAAATAAGTCAGTTAGAAAAGAGCAGACATTGACCTTTGGCCTTTACATGCACACACACCCATTAGCACCCGCACTAACCCAAACATGTACATACATGTACACACACACACACACACACACACACACACACACACACACACACATACACACTATACTCAAAATGTGAACACTAACACAAAAGATCAAGCCATCACTTCTTGCCTGGATCATAGCAAATCCTAATATATTTTCCAGCTATAACCCTGGCTTGGCATATTCTCTATGGGTTTATTTCTGGCACAGCAGCTACACAAACTAAAATGAAAGATACACTCAGGCAAAGGGTTTAACTGATATCTTGGAAGACAGCTATGCTCACCATGTACTACCACCACATTTTAATTGGTATCTTGGGAATTACAATTAATATCATAAACTTATCACAACGTAGATTAACTTACAACAGCCTAGGTGATCACTTAGAAAATAACTTTAAAAGATAAAAAGCAGGGAATAAAAAGAAAATCAAAACATATATGGAGAGATGCATATATACAGATATATAGATATAAACAAACTGAAGGGCAGGGCATATAGCTCAGGGGCAAAGTACTAACTTAACATGAGAAATTGGCTAGCACTTATTTTGCTAGCAAAACCAAAAACTGGTAGACACAAAAACTAGTGGAGGATATAAGGAACAGAAAAACACAGTATAAAGAAAACAGCAGACACCAGGCATGATGGCACATTCTTATAATCCCAGCACTGGGAATTCTAAGGCATGAGTATTATATATCTAAGGTCAATGTGATGTACAGAAAAAATTCTGCCAGAAAGAGTTTAGGTTTTTTTTCAGGTCTTTGAATATACAAAAATATTCTAGATCTGTCAGTTGTATAGCTGGCAAAGATTCTTTTTCAATTCTGTAGGCTTCTTTTTCAGTAGATTGAATTCTAGTGAAAGATAATTAACACTAAAAATCTTTGGAAAGGCCATATGGAAACCCACTACTGTAAAAGCTTCCTAAAAATATATAAAAAGATTTCAAATGGAACTATCCTATAATAGGACAATATTCCAACTAGACACGATACATTACCAAATAAAAATCCCAGAACCAGGAACAGGTCGCCTCTTTTTATGCTGTTGGCGAGCAAGGCTGCATGGAACCCCCAAACAATACAGGCTACTATTTATTGCTCTCCAGAACTTCACAAGAAGACTCAATGCTGACGACACCACTATACTTGAATCACAGAACATTGAGAACTCAGGCTAGGACCTACCAGAAAAGTAGGCCAATTTTCATAGTGCTGCAAGATGCTGTGGATGCTTATAGGGGCAGGCAGAGGTGAAGTAATCAGCAGTTCTTCCCAACTCTGAGTCCTCTGAGCTATGATGACTGGCCTGGCAAGACACACCAGGCCAGTGTAAGTGTGACACAAATGTACAGAAGTAATCAACTACTTTAGGCTCACTCCACAAGATGAAACTCTTATGTCTCACACCATTAACAGAGCCAAGAATATAGGCCCTAGGGGAGAACCTACTACTATTATTCTGCTAAATGGACACTGTATTAAACTGTTCCTAAGTACTTATCTTTACACCCATAAATCAGTACATCTCTCAACCTTCATCAGAGAGGCTTACTTTTGTAGTAAATGGCAATTAACACAGAGATTAAACTGCAGAGAAGGATAGACTTCAGAATGTTCAGCTCTAAACGGGATATCTGCATCAAACACCTCCTCCTTCCAAGGCTCAGGGATCATAGTAGAAGAGGGAGCAGAAAGATTATAAGAACCAGAAGTTGTGGGTACCAACAGTCAAACAATATTTTCTGGTCCTAATAGGGCAACTGCACACATAAACTCACATCAGTTTTAGCTGAATGTACAAGACCTGTGCTAGATCAAGTTAGAAAAAACACCCCAGTATATGCAAGGAAGGGGTCATGAGGCCCCTCGCTGAAGAGCTATTAGGTAAGGGTGGCCGCTGGGAAAGGGAAAGCCAGTTTCCCTAACAGGCGCTTCCCTGAGAGGCTTTCCATGCTCCAGCAGATGGCCCCACACTCACTCACACACCGGCAGCACCGTGGACTCAGCAGTGTTGAGACAATGCTAAATAGTATAGGCCACTAGGAACTGAAAACCACAACCATAATATGTAGAACTTCATGTCTAGGATGGCCATAATTTTTTTTATTGAAAATAGATTTTTTTTTTTTTAACAATATATTTGGATTATTGGTGTTGGTCTTCCTTCCTCCAACTCCTCCCACATCTTCTATACACTTCTCAACCACCCAAATCCACACCCTTTCTCTCTTGGTAGAGTACAGATGGGCATCTTAAAAAAAGATGAAATAAAAACCAAACCAGAATAGGAGAAAACAAATGGCGATGAAGAGGTAGGGGGAGGGGGGAGCCAAAGAAAATGCACAGGAACACATACTGACACTGAGATACACACATTAACATAAAAAGAAAACCCATATAAACAAATACATAAGCAAAAGAAGAGACTCAAAAAGACTCTTCCTTTCTGTAAGGAAGAGTCCATACAAAGCATTGTGAGACAAAAACAACAAAAAAACAATAACAAACAAAACTCTCCAAAAATAGCATTTTGTTTTCCTGGCTCTACTGCTGGTCTACTGCTCTACTGCTAGGACCTGCTCTTAAGTGTGGTTTGTATATCCAGTGAGACCCCCCTCCCTTGGAGAACACCAAGTTTTCCTTTGCGAGAGGTTATCAACTGGAGATAGCACCTAGGTGAAGGACGAGGGCTTGTGTCTACTTCCCCGCACCACTAGGACCCTATCTGGCTTACACCTGCGCAGGCCCTGTGCATGCTGGCAGTCTGTAAATTAATTCGTACATGTGTCACACCTGTTGTGTCTAGAATCCCTTGTTTCCTTGGCGTTCTCAACCCCACTGGCACTTACAACCTTTCTACCTCCTCTTTACAGAGTTCCCCATATATTGAGTGAAGGTATTTGATGGAAATATCCCATTTAGGACTGAGCATTCCAAGGTCTCCCACTCTCTTCACATTGTTCAGTTGTGGGTTTCCATGTGTGTTCCCAGCTACTGCAGGAAGAAGCTTCTCTGATGATGGTTGAGCGAGATACTGATCTATGAGTATAGTAGAATGTTGTCAGGAGTTGTTCCTGTAGCTGAACAGTAATAGGTTCTGAGCCGATCTAATCTCAGGTTGTTGGCCACCAGAGTGGGGGTGGGGATGGTCCATCTCCTGGAACGGGCCTTAATTCCAATCAGTGGCTGGTACTCCCACAACTTTCGTGCCACTATTGTACCAGTGCATCTTATAGGCAGAGCATCATCATTGTAGATCTCAGGGTTTGTAACTGTACTGGTATTTACCTTCCTCCTCTGGTAGTGTGCAGAACACCTTCCAATTCTGTGAACAGTAGTCAGTAGGAGGGAAGGCTCTAAGTAGAAACAAGCCCAACTTTTTTTTAATTAATTACACTTTATTCACTTTGTATCCCCCCATAAGCTCCTCCCTCCTCCCCTCCCGAACCCACTCTCCCTCCCCCTTCTTCACGCATGCCCCTCCCCAAGTCCACTGATAGGGGAGGTCCTCCTCTCCTTTCTGATCTTAGTCTATCAGTTCTCATCAAAAGTGGCTGCATTGTCCTCTTCTGTGGCCTGGTAGGGCTGCTCCCCCCTCAGAGGGAGGTGATCAAAGAGCAGGCCTATCAGATTATGTCAGAGGCAGTCCCTGTTCCCATTACTATGTAACCCACTTGGACATTGAACTGCCATGTGCTACATCTGTGCAGGGGTTCTAGGTTATCTCCATGCCTGGTACTTGGTTGGAGTATGAGTCTCTGAGAAGACCCCTGTGCCCAGAGTTTTTGGTTCTGTTGCTCTCCTTGTGGAGTTCCTGTCCTCTCCAGCTCTTACTATTTCCCACTTCTTACATAAGATTCCCTGCACACTGCCCATCAGTTGGCCATAAGTCTCAGCATCTGCTTTGATAGTCTGCAGGGCAGAGCCTTTCAGAGGCCCTCCATGGTGGGTTCCTAGCTTGTTTCCTGTTTTCTTCTTCTTCTGATGTCCTTCCTCTTTGCCTTTCAGGATGGGGATTGAGCATTTTAGTCAGGGTCCTCTCTCTTGATTAGTTTCTTTAGATGTACAGATTTTAGTAGGTTTATTCTATATTGCATGTCTATAGGAGTGAGTATATACTGTGTGTGTCTTTCTGCTTCTGGGACAGCTCACTCAGGATGATCCTTTCCAGGTAACATAATTTACCTGCAAATTTCATGATTTCCTTATTTTTCATTGCTGAGTAATATTCCATTGTGTAGATGTACCACAATTTCTGCATCTATTCTTCAGTTGAGTAAGTTATGTAGCTGTATCTTCAGCAACTGGATTTACCATCAGTTTTTGAAGAACAACCAATTGCCTTAGCAATAATTTGGGTTATTTGTAGGGTTCTATGATGTCTCTGTGACCAACAGCTCAATTAGATATGATCCATTTTCAATGATAGAAAGAGATGCCTAATTGGGGCTTTGTTTCCTCTGTTATTTGATAATTTCAATTTAGATTTCTTTTGTGTGTGTATGTATCTTAAGATTCTTTTACTATAGCGGGCTTCCATATAACCCCTTAAATAGCCCTTAATTTTAACCATCCATATTCCTTCCACCCCTTTATCCCACCTCTTCCTTCACCCTCCTCTTTTGATCCTTCTGTTTCAGTTACTCATGCCTCTGTCCATATAAAAGTATCATTCTATTTCTCCTTCCTAGGGAGATCCTTCATTCCTTAGTCCCTTAGCGTATATCTAACCTCTGTGGGTTGTACAGATTATAGCCTGTTTATCAAAGATAACAGCTAACATTTACATATAAGAAAATATATACTTTTTAAAATAAATCTTTGGGGGGTCTGGTTACCTCGCTCTGGATGTATTTGTTGTTATTGTTTTCCTAATTTAGGATAGTTTTAAATGTTTGCAAGGATGTAGAGAAATTGGAGCCCTGACAGTTTACTAATGGGAATTCAAAATGGTACAATGACTGCAAAATACACCATGGCCATCCTTTAAAAGACCTTAAAACATTAAGTATCTACTTACCCTGTGAGACACCAATTCTACTTCTAAATATATGCCCCAAAAAATTGAAAGCAAAAACTCAAGCAGACAGTTGTCCACAGTGTTTGCTGGAATGACCCTGCTGTTGGAGGCTGCAGTCCACCCAGTCCAGAGAGCCATTCTGAGCTCGGTGTTAAGGTGTAGGACTCCCTCCCCTCAGCAGGGCCTCTTGCTCTCTGACTGACTTCATCTGGAGAGTGTCTTTAGACACAGATGCTCCCAACACATCTGATACATGGCCTCTGACATGTATCCCTGCTAGCTCTTCCCTCCCTGCACCTATACTATAATCAGGTACTGTGTTTCCAGTCATATGTTAGGAACATTCTATATAATGCACATAAAGCACCCTTAAGGTGCCTAGTCCAACCAATTACGTACACCTATCCTTGGAGCTCCCCATCCACCCCAAGGGGTGGACAGCCTTTGTCCTCTGGATTAAAGTTGATCTAGCTCCCTGCAGTGGTTCCCAGGGCATGCAGTGCTGCCAGCTATTCCAGGCAGGCTTCTCACCTCTTGCCCCTCCTGGCTGCTGGGAGACAGCCCCCAAACAGGAGGAAAACCACAAGTGTTCCTGGCAGTAATGTTCACAATAGCTTGAAAAAGAATCCAAATATTCATCAGCAGATAAGTTGTCAAAATAAAATGGTATGTGCCTATAATGAATATTATAAGACTCTAAAAATAGAGATATGAATACATTTATCAACAGTTGTGAACTTTGAATACATTATACTGAGTGAAATAAGTTAAGTAAAAAGTATTATATGATTATGTTTAAATGACATATCTAGAAGAGGCAAATTCAGAGAAAGAGAACTCAGATTAAAAGTTAATCTGTAGTTAACTTGTTTCTAGGCCTGCTAAAGGAACTCTTGCTTAATGGGTTAAGACTAGGTTTGGAAGTATGAAAAAATGGAAACAATAGTGATGTAGAACATTGTGATGTACTTAATGTCAATGAATTTTATTTCTAAAGGTGGTTAAAATGGCAATATTTTTTGTTATACTCACTTTACCACAATTTCTTCTTTAAAATCCTAAATCCTAACTGGGCTGGTAATACAGACCTGTAATCCTAGCTATATGAGAAACTGAGGCAAGAGGAGTGCAGGTTCAAGGCTTACCTGGGCAACTTAGACTCTGGCTCAAAATAAAAAGAAAGGGCTGGAAGGATGGCCCAGCAGTTAAGAGCGTTTGCCGTTCTTATAGAAAACCTTTTCTGTCCAAAAAGATCTGACATCTTCTGGACTCCATAGTACTGCATGCACACAGACATATGCAGGCAAAGCACTGATACTCATACATTAAGTTAAAGGAAAAGTATATATAAAACAGTAGCAGAGCACTTAGTATATGTGCAGCCCTAGGTTCAATCTGCAGTACCAACCACACACACACATACACACACCCTCTGAAAGCATGGTATCACGGTATCACATATATCATATATCATAGTATCACAGTATCACATCAAAATGCCCTACAAGATTGTGGGGACCAGATGTCTCCTCATCTGTGAACGCACCTGTACCTGCTTTTCCTGTGGCTCCCCGACAGTACCCTGTGGTTCCGCCTCTTCCCTGATGTCATCCCCTGAGCACTCACTTGCAGATCCTTCGAGCAGGTCTGCCCTGACTGTCATGGCTCCCGTTTTCTGTCCTTTGAGGTTTCGCTCAGTGAGCATTCAGTACCCCCGACGTATTCTACTGAAACTATAACCCTCTGCCCAGTATTCTCTATCCCTCTTCTGTTTGATTTTTCTCCACAGAATTTTAACTATATAATTCAATATACATTTTATTTCTTCATTTTGATTTTCCTCTGCTACAGTGTAAACACTGTATGTGCAGAATTCTGATTTTTCAATGCTGTAACTTCAAAATAGTATCAAGTATAGCAAGAAAGATAAATTAATGAATAGTAAATTATTCTAAATACCAAAATATGCTTACTGGTCAATTAATAAAACTCACATGCTATTTCTTCAACCTTCTTCAAATTAGAAAAAGTTCTATTTTTACTCCAAAGTCAATTATATTCATCTAGGATGGAACTAAAGCCTTTGATCATGGACTTTCCTGCCCACTCCATTAGTGTTTATTTAGCACTAAAAATCATTCCTACTGTTCCTGTATATTTTAAGTTATTTCAAATTTCCCCAACAATTGCAATAGATGAAACAAATAATAGGCTAAGAAACTGTATAATGACTGGACACTAAAGCAAAATTAGTTATCAATGTAATTTTCTCTCTAGAAACTCATAGGTTTGTCTTTTTTCTGAATCTGTATGATATATGTGTGTTTATGTGTGTACATGTGAATGGAGATGGATGTGTATTTTTACAGGTTTTACAAAGGATAGAAGTTAACACTGGTGTCTTCCTCTGTCACTATGTGGATGTGTGGAGGTCAAGTTGAAAACTACACTTAGTAACTTCCTTTGAAGGTTGTTTGGAACTCTGTTGAGATGCTAATAATGACTATGAACAGTCAGTTATGTTTCCCTACCATTCCTAGGCCTAATTCTGTGTACTGATGGTTGATAAAACTTGAGTCTTCAGAATGTGCAAAGTATGTGCTAAGCTGCCTCTCTAGTTTTACACTGTTTATTTCTAGATTCTGTCATAAGAATGGAACAATTTTTTATCCTATCTCAGCCTCTGTATCTTAGGGTCTCTTTGTTACAAGGACTTAGCCTTTATTCTAACTAATGCCTTTAAAGAAGCCAAACAGGGTTGGATTCTGGGGCAAAGTAGGGAACATGGAAGGTACACCCCAAACACTGTGGTGCAAGACAACAAACACATGCTTAAACTATGGCTGGGTCAGAGTACTGTTAAGGGAGGGAAAGAAGGATACAGGCAGACAACACATATGAACAACAAAAAAAGTCAGACCCAAATTTGAAAAAAAAAATTATAAGCAAGGAATGTATAGGAAATTTCTAAACAACATGCAACTAAAAATACAGAAAATAAATCAATGTTGCCTGGGGTTAGATGTTGAAGTAGAAACTGACTGCAAAAAAAAAAGAAAAAGAAAAAAAGAAACTGAAGTATTTAAATAATGAGAATATCCTAAAATTGGGCTGTAATGAAGAATATGGATTTTTACCTTTTTTTTTTAACCTTGTAACCCCTTTTTCTCCAAGAAAAAATCTTCATGTGCATGGGTGTTTTGCTTACATGCGTGCCTGTGGAGGCCAGCAAACGGTGTCGGATTGCCAGAAGTGGAGCTGCCAGCAGCTGTGTGCTGCCATGTGGGCATGCTAGGACTCAAGCCGTGCTCCTCAGAGCACTTGACTAGTGAGCCATCTCTGCTCCCATCATCCATCTCCTTCTGTCCACGAACTGTTTGTGTGACCCTGGGTAATATAGGTGCAAAAAGTAGATACAGAAGCCGAACATTTCCTGACAACATGTTATAAAATTTATTTTAAACAAGTCTTTGATGTGCCTCTAATTCTGCCAGTTATTAAAAAGTAAAACAAATTTGCGTAATAATGAATGGATGTGACTGTTCACTTTTACATAAAAAATTAAATCTCAGCTGAATATTTACTACTACAGGACACAGATTGTGATTTTGTAATTGTTGATGCTGAGAACACTGCCTCATATAAATATGTAGTTAAAAAATGGCAGAAGTATGTTCAGGGTCATTTCAGAAACCACTGGAAATCCTGCCTCAATCCCAAGCCAAAATTCATTTAATCTTTTCTTAACATAACTCACCAATAAATCAGTGATTTTTAAAAATCAAACAGTATACTCTAAAGGTACACTATGAAATGTAAAACATGAATGCCAGCTATGAAACTGCAGGGTAAACAACTGATGCTCTACAGTCTGGATGTTCCAGGTTATGTTTGGGAGAGTAGCTGTACTAAATGCATCTTGAGCTTGTTACAAAGGGTTTATGAGAAGTAATCTCATAGCAACTCAAGGAGTAGCTGTATCCGTAAGTCTGGACTAAGAACTCAGCACCTGGATCATTTTTGTTTCTTTATAATAATACTGCACAGAGAAAGTCTTGCTGAAAAACAACATCAATGACTGAATCAAAAACAATTCAAGTGAATTGGGTATAGGAAATGTCAGCAATTCCTCAACTAAATTATTTCACATGGTTTCATTGTTAGGTTCATTCAAAAGTTATAAATAATAGCACCTATATCTTGTACGAGCGTTCTGAAAAGTATTTAAATTGTTAAAATGATTGACAACATTTTCCTTCTGTAACATGATATGATACAAAGTGTCTACAAATAATTCACTAAAAGACATTTCACTATTAAATTCAGCCATCACACCAATGACCATACATTCCCTTCTCCAGCTCTACTTCTGACCAGAAACTTCTTTATTACACAGTATCAATGATTCTGATTCTAATTAACCCATATTACAGTTTTCGCATTTCTAAATTTTTTTTCACTGTAATATTTTACTAAGTTTTACCTGATCCACTTGTTTCTGCCTCCCGAGTACTGGGGTTCAAGGCCCATGCCACCACTGCCCAGCAAATTTTTTTTAACTTTTTTGTATATAATAATAATACTCAGTTTACTAGGTTGTTTAATACTCCTTTACTAGGTTGTTTAAAGGAGGTCACAGAAAATAAAAGGTCATGGGTATGTAAGATTTTTAAAATGAAAATGCAGACATAGCATTAGAACTAGAGAGCAAGCAAAAATAGGAAACTCTCAGTTACAAGAGAAAATAACAGATACTTTAAAAATGAAAGATCTGAAGCTTACTAGGGATAGAAACTGTCCTTCCATAATGACCTGTTGATCCTAACAAACTTCCTTCCTTATCAGAATCTCTATCTAAAACTGACACACCAAAGATTTATTTTCAAAAATGGATCAAATGGAATTTGGAGTCATAACATTTTAGAACATCCTCATCATATTCTAATGTCTTTTCTACATTTTATATCATACTAACCTATAAAAATATAGCTTCTAAACTCCCAATTTTATTAAAATAAGTTAATAGTACAAAACTGTAATACTATAATATTTATATTATAAAACCTGATAGTTTGATTTTGATTCTGTATTACACATGGTTTTCAAGAGGGAAAGAACTTACAGAATGAATACATATATAAAGGGGATTTATTACAGTGGCTTACAGGCTGAGGTCCAGCTAGTCCAATAATGGCTATCAATGGGAAGCACAAGAATCCAGTAACTGTTCAATCCACAAGGCTAGATGTCTCCACTGGTCTTCAGTACACACTGGAATCCAAAAGAAGCAGGT
This sequence comes from Psammomys obesus, assembly GCF_907164565.1. Classification (NCBI taxonomy): domain Eukaryota; kingdom Metazoa; phylum Chordata; class Mammalia; order Rodentia; family Muridae; genus Psammomys; species Psammomys obesus. Next base: position 3,358,362 of record NW_026596149.1, on the reverse strand, counting down.
TCTAAGAGAAGGAATGGACTTGCCAGTGAGAGCAAGTGGGCAAAAAGAGCAGGCTTCCTTTTTCCATGTCTTTTACATAGGCTGCTGAAGATGTGCCGATTAAAAGTAGATCTTTCTTACCATCTCAAAAGATCAAAAGTGAGTCTTCCCACTTCAAATTATCTAATTAAGAAAAAAAATTCATCGCAAGTATACCTAGCTGCTTGGGTTTTATTTAATTCCAGATGTAGTCAAGCTGACATCCAAGAATAGACATCACAAGTCCACCCCTTGTCAACCTGACACAGACTCGTATCTCCTTATTTTATACCTAATTTCCAAATGAAAATAATAACCAGGTCATAATCAAGCCTTGCATGATGTATCTATCCCATGTGCAATACAAATGCAATATATATTTAACCAGGTCATAATCACACCTGATATAACTATCCCTCATACAATCATAGACACATTATAAATCATTGAATAGGCTACGTCTGTGCAGGGGTTCTAGGTTATCTCCACGCATGGTCCTTGATTGGAGTATCAGTCTCAGAAAAGACCCCTGAGCCCAGATTTTTTTTGGTTCTGTTGCTCTCCTTGTGGAGCTCCTGTCCCCTCCAGGTCTTTCTATCCCCCCCTTTCATAAGTTTCCCTACACTCTGCTCAAAGTTTGGCTGTGAGTCTCGGCATCTGCTTTGATACCCTGCTGGGTATAGTCTTTCAGAGGCCCTTTGTGGTAGGCTCCTACACAGATGTAGCCCATGGAAGCTCAGTCTCCAAGTGGGTTCCCTAGTAAGGGGAGCAGGGGCTGTCTCTGGCATGAACTCAGTGGCAGGCTCTGTGATCACCACCCCCTAGAGAGTGCAGCCTTGTCAGGCCACAGAGGAAGACAATGCAGCCAGTCCTGATGAGACCTAATAGGCAAGGGTCAGATGGAAGGGGAGGAGGACTTCCCCTATCAGTGGACTTGGGGAGGGGAATGGAAGAAGAAGAGGGATTGAGGGTGGAGTTGGGAGGGCACAAAGTGAATAAATTGTAATAAACAATAATTAAATATTTTTGAATAGGTGGCAATATCCCTCAAGGGACATTCTTATAGTATCTCAAACTTAAATATTATAACCACTGACTCTTAATTGATATTACATTACATAATAAATCAAGGAAAGAAAACACATCTGTACAAACATATTCTTAACAAAATATGACAAAAACACTGATGTCAATTATAATCCCTGTTTCTGCAACTGGTCACATAGCCTTACTTGGTATGTATAATTAATCTCCTCTACTACCCATCCTGTATTTCCTTCACCCTATGCAAGCACTCAGTAGGTCTTGGCTCTTTTCCAGGAGAAGTAACCCATACCTTCATTCCTGAAGGGTCTGTGCCCTTTGTTATCTGATTGGATTAAGTCGTTGTAGTTTCCCACTGACTTTAATCATAGGACATGCTAGCACTAAGAGGCTCTAAAGGGTAGTTTTCAACCTTCTAATGCTGCAACCCTTTAATACAGTTTAATACAGTTATGCTACTTCATAACTGTAATTTTGCTGTTATAAATTGTTATGTAAATATGCAAGTTATCTGATGCAACACTTGTGAACAGGTCATTTGAACCCCAAAGGGGCTGTGACACACAGGTTGAAAAGCACTGCCACAAAGGATCAGCTACACTCCAGATATAATTTTCTTACCTCCATTGTGGAAGAACAATCCAATTTCCCCTTGTTAATCTGGATCAATCACTCTTCTTAACCCCATTATTTCTTTCTTAGCCTGTTTGCTTGAAAGCATCAGAAGCCCACCATGGCCAGGAGGAAGCCTGAGTTTCTAGTTCAGTGGAATGTGGCTTTGGCATGAGCGCTCTCCCCTCTGCAACCAAAACTTCTAGGCCAGCCGAACTTAAGGTTATTGGAACAGGAAGCAAAATATTTCCTAGATGGTCTCTAGGGGTGATAATGAATGAAACTATTCCCTTTTCCAGCCCTTGATCCCTGGATCACGGTTATGGGAGAAACTGTATCAAATTTGGGTGCTAATTCAAGGCATATATAGCCTTCTGGAAAATCCTCCAGGCTGCTGCCACATAACTAGTGCTGTAACTGTCTTCAAAAGGCCATTCCATCGTTCTATCAAGCCAGCTGCTTCCGGGTGGTGGAGAACAGGCTTAGGACCAGTGGACTCAGCACTTTGCTGGCTGTGAAATGAGTTTCTTAGAGCAATTCTGTGTAGAATACCCTCGCAGGAGATATGACATCCTGTAAGTCCATGGATGGGGTTTTGGCAGAAGCATTACATACAGGAAAGGCAAATTCATAACCAGAATAAGTATCCACTCCAGTAAGGACAAAACATTGTCCTTCCCACAGAGGAAGTTGTACCATGTCAACCTGCTACCAGTTCGCTGGCTGTTCAACCTGGGGAATAGTGTTTTTATCTGGAGCTCAGTGTTGGTCTCTGCAACTAGCAGATCAGGCACTCAGCAGTAGCTATAGCCAGATCAACCTTGGTTGAGTGGAAGTCCATGTTGTTGAGCACATATATGACCTTAATTTCTGCCACCATGCCACTTTGTTCCTGGCAATGACAGGGATGGCTGGGGAAAGAGGCTGACTGTCCACAGAATGAATCATCCTATCTACCAATTACTGAACTTCTCCTCAGCTGAAGTCACCTTTGATGAGTGTTTACATGGGACACAAGTATCTTCACACCCTTCACCCATTTGTAGAAATCTAGCTACATACTTCTTCCCTGATATCTTTCTCACCAATTTCCAATTATGCTCTTTCCAAGTCCCTGACCATGTAGCCAATTTATTGACTATAGGCCATCAATCAGTGAACACTTACACATCTGACTATTTCTTTGTCCAAACAAAATGTATGACCATATGTACTGTCCAAGGTTCTGCCCACTGGAAAGATTTCCTTTCACAGGTGTCTTTTAGGGTTGTCCAGGAAGGAGCTGCAATCCTGAAGCTATCTTCTTCTGGGTAGTATCTACATAACATGCAGAACCATCAGTAGCCCACACTGATTCTCTTCCCCAATGAATCAATCACAGGGCAAACCATGAGGCTATAGATGCATACTTGGCAGCAGACAGAATTGGAACAGGAGTACAAACCTAAGGCATTTGGGCAGTTCTTCATGTAACTTGCTTGTGCCTTCAGGACCTTCTCAGGTCTGATCACACTTCCATTGAAGATTGCTGCTTCACACAATGTTCTACTTTGTGGTGTCAGATAATACCCAGCTCATGATGGAAAGCTCAGGCCACATGGTAACTTGGTGGCCCATTGTCAAATGTTCCATTTCCACTATGGCCACAAAGCAGGCCAAGAGCTGTATCACAAAGGGAGAATAGTTGTGTGCAGATGATAGTAGAGTCTTACTCCAAAATCCCAAAGATCTCTATCAGAATTCACCTATAGGGGCCTGCTGAAGACTCCAAATAGCATCCCTCTCTGCTACTGATACTTCAAGTACTATCAGGACTGCCGGATCACATGGTCGAAGTAGTAGAGCAGCCTATACAGCAGCCTAAACCTGCTGAAGTCCTTCTCCTATTCCAGGCCCCACTCAAAGCTAGTAGCTTTTGGAGTATAACACCCAAGTGAGAAGTTTGCTGTCTCTAGAATATAAACAGGTCCACTAAACTAAAACTTGTGCTTCTTTCTTTGCGGTGGGAGGGGCCAGGTACAATAACTTATCCTTCACTTTAGAAAGAATATCTCTGCATGCTCCATATCATAGAACTACAAAGCATTTCATTGAGGTAGATGGCCTTGAATTTTATTTAGATTAATTTCCCATCCTCTGGTACACATATGCGTTACCCACAAGTCCGAAGTCCAACATGGTTGCTATCACCTGCTCACTTGGTCCAATCAGCATAATGTTGTCAATACAGTGACCAATCTGATATTTTGTAGAAGAATCAGATGACCAAGATCCCCTTAAATTAAGTTACGACAGACGACTGGAAGGTCAATATACCAAATAGTAAAGGTATACTGCTGGCCTTGCCAATTGAAAGCAAATTGCTTCTGGTGGTCATTATGGGCAGGTACCAAGAAAACGCCATTTGCAAAATCATTAGCTACATACCATGTACCAAGAGATGTGTTAATCTGCTCAAGTAAGGAAACTGCATCTGGTACAGAAGCTGCAATTGGAGTCACTGCTTGATTAACCTTTCAAGAGTCAACTGTCATCCTCCATGATCTACATGTCTTCTGCACTGGCAAGATAGGAGAGTTAAAAAGAGATGTGGTGGGAACCGCCACCCCTGCATCTTCCAAGTCCTTGATAGTGGCACTAAGTTCTACAACTCCTCCAGGGATACAATTGTGTTTTTATTTACTATTTTCCTTGGCAGAGGCAACTCTAAAGGCTTCCATTTAGCCCAGGGGTTCTCAACCAGGGTGTCACATACCAGATATCCTGCATATCAGATGTTTACATTATAATTCATAACAGCAGCAAAATTACAGATATGAAGTCGAAATGAAATAATTTTATGGATGAGACCCACCCCAACATGAGGAACAGTATTAAAGGGTTGCAGCATCAGAAAGGCTGAGAACCAATGGTTTAGCCTTTCCAATATTAATAGCCCTCACTCCACAGGTCAGGGAACCAGTGAGAGAACTCTGCTAACTTCTAGGTTTATCTGTTAAAGTTATTTTTACAAAACTATGTTTGTTTCTCTTAGTTCTCTCTTAACCCGGCTATCACCCAAATAATTGAGACTCATATTTGTGTAATAACAAGCCTCACAATAACTGAGCAGTTACTCTATTCTTTTATTTTACTTATTTTTCATTTAAATTTATTTCTTAAATATATTCACGTTACATCCCAATTGTAGCCCCATCCCTCATCTCCATCTCCCTCCCCTAGTCATTAGAAAAGGGGAGCCTTCCTCCTCTACCATTTGACCCTAGCCTATCAAGTCTCTTCAGGACTGCCTCATCCTCTTCCTCTGTGGCCCCAGCAAAGCCGCCCCACGGGGGAGGTGATCAAAGGAGAAGCAACAAAGTCCATGTCAGAGACAGCCCCTGCTCCCCTTACTAGGGTACCTCGTATGGAGACCGAGCTGCCATGAGCTACATCTGAGCAGGAGGTCTAGGTCCTCTCCAGTCATGATCCTTGGTTAGTACATCAGTCTCTGCAGGACCCCTTGGGCCCAGATTTGTTGGCTCTGTTGCTCTCCTTGTGGAGCTCCTTTCCCCTCTGGGTCCTTCTATCTCCCCACTCTTCCATAAGATTCCCTCTGCCCAAAGTCTAACTGTGAGCCTGAGCATCTGCTTTGATCCCTAGGAGGGGTCCTTCAGAGGACATCGATGGTAGGCTCCCACCTTGTTCCCTCTCTTCAACAGCTTCCAGTATCTAGTCTATTTGCCCTTCTGAATGTGAATTAAGCATCCTCCCTAGCTTCTTGAGGTCTGTGGATTGTAATGTGGTTATCCTGTGTCATATAGCTAACATCCACTTATAACTGAGTATATGCCATGCATGGCTTTCTGGGTATGGGTTATCTCACTTAGGATGATCTTTTCTAGCTCCATCCATTTGCCTGCAAATTTCATGATTTCCTTGTTTCTAATAGTTGAGTAGTATTCCATTGTGTAAATGTACCGTAATTTCTTTATCCATTCTTTGGTTGAGGGACCCAAAGAATGGATATTACTCTATTCTTAACCCTCTAAGCTAATTTGGCTTCCTCCCAGTGTACATCCCAGAAATACTTGCACATTGTAGCTTTCCTGCTCCAGCTCCTTCTCCTGATTTCTCTTGGCCCTCTGCCTGTGACTGCATCCCCTACTTCCTTCTCTAATTCCTCCTCCCCTCCCCTGTCTGGCACAAAGTCTAGCCCTATTCTCTCCCCTGCTCAGTGATGGGCTGTAAGCTACTTTGCTGACATATCAGGTAATAACTGGGGGAAAGACATTATACAATATTGAGAGAGGAGATTCTCAGAACAAGGACTTGGTTACAAGACAAGTATTGGTGGTACAGAAATCAACATTAGAATTACACAATAACCTTATGCCTATATATCTATCCCAATTACACATTCTGGGACTAGAGAAATAACCACAGGATGAGTTCAGGGACCCAGTGAACCTTTTGTGTGTAGGACTTTAACCAAAACTCCATTAATAACCTGACTTCCTACTTTAACTGGAGGGTCACATTGTTTCTTGGAGTCTCCCAGGAATCAGCATCAATTCTGAACCAGTATCCAACAGGTCCTAGAAAGCCTGATTGTGTCCTTTCCCCCAGTGTACAGTTACTCTTGTAAAAGGCTGTAGGTATGTCTCTCTGTTAAAAGGACCAGAAAGGGTAACAGTAAAACTCTCAGGTATTTTGTCAAGGTCCTTCCTCAGGGGAACTTGGCCATCCCATCATTCAAGGGACTCAAGTCCAGAATTTATTCACAAGGCAAAATTCCCTTTGCCAAAATCCAAAGTACCCTTTCTTTCATTTGTTTGAGAAATTGTCTGCTTATATAGATAAAAAAAAAAAAAAAAAAAAATGCAACAGGCGTTGTATCTATTTCACACATGAAAATACCATGGTCAATTAATCAAGTACCAAAAGTCCATACGAGTCATGTCACCACAAAAATCACTTTGCCTAGGCTGTCCATTATGGATTAAGCCATTATGGACATTACTTTGTCTATGCTGCCCATCATGATAATAACTATGATTACCTTGCCTCTGGCAATTTATTGCTGCCACATGGCCCTGCTACTTTAGAGCCCAGTTAAACCCATTGCATTTAACTTATCCAACTGAGGAATAAGGTCTCCGACCCTAAGGTGTAGTCTAGCACACACACAGAAAAGGGGAGGGGGACAACAAAAAGCTCTTCAAATGTGTGGGTGCCCCTTTCACCATTCAGCGTCTCAGAAGATTAGTGAAGAGCATGTCTTCTGAGCCTTCCCATTGTGGAGGGTTAAGTTTTAAGTAGTGTACCCACTGTAACATTGCAATTTCCCTGAGCCTTAAAATCCCTTCATCAAGACTAAGCCAGGGGATACTGGGCATTTCCAACTCCTTTTCAGTAGGCCATCTTTTGACAAATGCTTCACCTACCCAAGCAAACTTTTGGTACTTTATTTTTTTTTATGTGAAAGCTTCCACATTAAAGCTACATACCCTACCAATTGAGCCCCTATCAATAAACTCAGTCTGGTTCAGTTTTACGTTCCTTCTACCTTTATCCCATACCCTTAAAACCCATTTCCACATATATCCCCAGACTTCTGCTTGAACTCAATTAGCAAACCCATTAAGCTCTAGTAGTGGTGTAGCACACACACACACACACACACACACACACACACACACACACACACTCCATCTCTCCTCTAACAGCCTGCAGAGCCTTAACTCTGATTATAGGTAGAGGCAACTATTGGTGGGCACTGAAGGACATCAGTATTGTCTTCCTGGATCTCCTTCAGTAACAGTCCACTGCTGGATAAATTGACAAAAAGAATGCACTCTGATAAAATTTAGCAGACAATGAAGGATTAATTTCCTCAGTCAAAGGTGGAAATGGCAATATTTCAGGGGGTGGCAGTATATCTTTTCCTGTGGGTGAAGAGACTACTTCCTCGGGTTAGACAAACTTTTGAGAATCTGAGGGATCAAAGTTCTCAGCTTCACTGGTTCCTCCCACATATCACCAACCCATGTTATAGAATCCTGTTTTGACCAACTAATGCCCTTACTTTAACACCCTCCAAGTCTGAGACTTGAATTTTTGCTGTTATTCAGCCAACCTTATAATGAGGGCTTCAGTTTGATTATCCACAACTTGAGCCCCGTGGTTGCTGGAGAGAGGAGGCCCTCTTCTACGACACTTAGAGACCTTCAGACTGTTTAAGTGCATCTGGAGCTAGTCAATTCTATCTCACTAATGTCATTGCTGTCCATCACCACATTCTGAAATAATAGAAGTTTGTTAATTTTATCAAAGAATGCACAAATTGTCCAATGTTTTATATAGAGTCACCAAATCCGTTGCCTCTCACAATTGGTGAATCAGGAAAATCAAATGCATTTGTCTTCTTAAGTTTGTAAAATAGTTCACACCATGGGCTTTCAGTACTCTCCAAGCTTGTAGGAAAAGCTTCAATTACTGGAGAACCTTCAGTAACTGTAGGTGTTGGCAAATCAGACAGCCTATTCCAATAGTTTAACAGTTCATCTGCACACTATTGCTGCTACAGAACCACTTCTGTACCAACACCTGCATTCATCAGTATTCTCCAGAGAACAAAACTGAAAAACAAACTGTATATATACATACGTGTGTGTATGTATATATATATATATATATATATATATATATATATATATATATA
>NW_026596149.1:3332676-3349975 GCF_907164565.1 Psammomys obesus | reverse complement strand
TATATATATATATATATATATATATATATATATATATATATATAGCACAAATACACATATGTGTGTGTATATATATTAGACTGGCTTATAGTCTGTGATCTAGCTAGTCCAAAACTGGCAATCTACCAACAGAAAGTTCAAGAATATAAGAGTTGATCAATCGATATCAACATGTCTTCAATGAATACAACAATCCCAAAGAAGTAGGCTCCAATTCCAGTGAAGGAATACACTTGCCAGCGAGAGTGAGAACAAGCAAGCAAAGAGAAAGCAAGTTCCCTTCCTCCATGTCCTTTACATAGGTTGTCACACTAGAAGGTGGATTATCCCACTTATAAGATCTAGATTAAAAGTGTATCCTCTCAACCCAAGATCCAGATTAAAAGTGGGTCTTCCCTTTCCAAATGAGTTAATTAAGAGAAGAAAAGAAAGAAAGAAAGAAAGAAAAAAAAACCTCACAGGTGTACCCAGTTGCCTTGGGTTTTAGTTAATTGTACATGTAGTCAAGTAGACCAGCCAGAATAGCCATCGCAGATGTATGTGTGTGTGTATCACAATCAAATAACATCTAGTTGCTTTTTTTATACAAATATTTCTAAACTTTATTCCATACTAGGCAGGATGATACTTTAGTTTATAATAATGTAATTCTTGACTGAGAAGCATAAGCAATATCTGTCTAATTATATGTGACATAACACCTTTGAATTAGAAAACCTTAGATCTGACTTATCAATAGTTCCATTCAGTACTAGGAGTTAAAACACCTAGATGTCTTTTACTCATGACAAACGATTAACTGCACACATTTAGCAGCATAATTCATCCTTACAAGGCATACACTCCCTAGGGATGGGTACTGATCCAGATCCTCACACATGCTAGGTAAGTAATCTACCAAGATCATCCTTAGCCCTGAGGAGCTAAACTAATTTTAAGAAATCGTATTTTATCCTTTACTATGTATTTATCAAGACCAAATTACTTAGAAAGTTTTAAGGCCTATGAGAAATTAAAAGAATACAATATTTGAAAGTAGAATTAAGAATCTTTGCAATAAATATTAGCATAATACCTGACATAAAACCCCACAATTTTTAAGTATACCTTCCTTTCAGAAACACTATATAGTTTGTCTTTTTTTTTTTTTTTAAGTTTTTTGTGACAGGGTTTCTCTGTGTAGCCATGGCTGTCCTGGAACTCAATCTGTAGACCAGGGTGGCCTTGAACTCACAGAGATCTGACCACCTCTGCCTCCCAAGTGCTGGGATTAATTAAAGGCATGCACCACCATCATCCAGCTAAAATTTATTTTCTACAAATAATAAAACAAAAGTTTGATGTCATAATTTAAATTAGTTCTATTGAAATTGTTATTAACAGTGAGTATGAAACATCTCTATGAGACTGAATACTTCCTAGTCTGCACAGAGCTTTTGGCAGCACTCAAAAAAACTGTTTAGGAAAATTAGAATCTACAATTTGAGCTCACTCTCTTATTTCTCTTTATATTCTTACCTTATATGCAATGGTGTAACATTTAAAAATATATTCTGAGCTGGGCTTGCTGGCACTTGGGGAGGCAGTGGCAGGAGGATCATTGTGAGCTCAAGGCCAGCCTGGTTTACAAAGCGAGTCCAGGACAGCCAAGGCTACACAGAGAAACCCTGTTTAGATAAACAAAAAAACCAAACATACTAATAAAAGAAATGTGTTCTGTTGTTCACTGATTTGAAATATGATCTGGTTTATTTTATTTTCAATATTTTTTAAATATAAATGAATTCTACATGCATGGAATTTTAAATTAAAGCTATGTAAAATATAACCCAAGTTATTATTAAATTCAGTAGTGATTAAATTATTCTGCCATACTGGTATAAAATTTTCTTGATGGCTATTTTTTTAATTACTGTATTTGTCTCATTGCAAGCAATTAACAAACAATTCAAAAACCATGCCAGCTTTTAGACCATACTTTGAGTACTTTTTTTTTATACAGAGACTAAGAAAAAAAATATAATAATCAGGAATGAACAGCTAAAACTTTATTTAAGTATTACTCTGAATTTTCTAATAAAAAGTAACTATTTAAATCTAAGAAAAAGGTATTAATTTAACCTTATTATTAAAATTAAGCAGCAGCTTTCAACATATCTGAAGGAAAGTGCAGAACAGAATGAAGTTTGAGCACGTGATTAATTCAAATCAGAAAAAAACTAGGCCTTTAAAGTAAATCCTACAAATGATATTTTATCTAATCTATTGACCTGTTTTCCCTAAAGAGGAACTACTATTAAATCAGTCTTATAAATAATCCATGCTTGTCAAACATAAGTAGTTACTTGCTCCAAGAAATCAGAAGGCTAAAGCCATAGTCTGCATAGAACAGACTAATCAATCACAACTATTTTAATCTAGCTACTACTGGAGCACAGCTGCTCATATATTTCTTATCTTGTACCAAGAACTGGAAATAGGATAATTTTCAGTTGAAAACAGAAAACAACTAGAATACCTAAATGGCATTATACAGTCCAATAAAGAGTCCTACTTAAAAAAAAAAAAAAATAGAAAGCTGACAGCTCTTAATTCTGACACCATTTTTCAAATCAGCTTCCAACTTTGTTTATAATTTTATAAACCAAGGTTAACTAAAAATTTTTAAACTGTCAATTTATCAAATAATAAGGGATGCCCCCAAATAAAATTAGGACATATTCGTACACAATTACCTCATTAACAGGGCTACATGTTACATACTCTAAGTCTGAATCTTGTAAAAAAAAAAAATCAAAATTCCTCCAATCAAAGAAGAAAACTTATACTTTTGGAATCTGAACCATCATCACTGAGGAACTTAACTTTCTATGTGATCTCAAAAGCAAATGAAGCACAATGGCAGGTTTGGATTTTCTAGTAACCAACACTAACACCAACAGTGACTAGCTGAGGAACCATATCTACACTACCAGGAAAAACCAATCTGAAAGGAACAAAATTATATTAGAATAACCTATTCAATAATGGGAGTCTATCACTCTATTTTGGTCTTAAAAAAGGAAAGATACATTTCCAGTCACTCACCTTGAACCTGTGTTCTCTTCTACAATAAAATGGACATAATGAAATTTGGGTATTAATAAATTCTTATATTGAAAAACATCAATTCTTTAAATGTTATTTTCCAAGTATAGTCATATTAAGTAAAAGAATTGTGTTTCAAAATAAAATTGAGATAAACCTGATTTAATATAATGTGCTACAGTCAACAAAAATTATCTTTCGTAATCATTCATTAAGCTCTCCATCTTATGCTCACTTCCCTAGAGCTCCCTTGAACTCCAATATCCAGTCCATACCTCTGCCTGCCTTCCTGAAGAGGCCTGCAGGCCCCAGGAAAATCCAGGAATCCTGCAGACATCAGGAACATCCAGCTGGCACCAGGGAAAACCAGATAGCTGAAGGCCAGCGAAAGAACATAACAAACAAGAGCCAGGCCAATATGGCAGCACCTGAGCCCAGCTATCCTACTACAACAAGCCCTGGATATCCTGACACAACCAAAGCACAAGATGATGACCTTAAATCCAACCTTCTAAAGATGATAGAGGCCTTTAAACAGGAAATGAATAAATGCTTTAAAGAAATACAGGAATATACAATCAAACAGGGGAAGGAAATGAATAAAACTATTCAAGACCTGAAAATGGAAATAGAAACCATAAAGAAAACACAAACTGAGGGAATCCTGGAGAGGAAAAAATTAGGGAAGAGAACTGGAAGTACAGACAAAGCATCACCAACAGAATACATGAGCTAAAAGAGAGATTCTCAGGTGTAGAAGATATAATTGAAGAAATTGATACATTGGTCAAAGAAAATGTTAAATCCAAAAAGTTCCTGATACCAAACATATGGGACACTATGATAAGACCAAACCTAAGAGTAATAGGAATAGAAGAAAAAGAAGACTCCCAACTGCAAGGCCCAGAATATATTTTCAACAAAATCATAGAAGAAAACTTCCCCAACCTAAAGAAAGAGATGCCTATAAACATACAAGCCTACAGAACACCAAACAGACTAGACCAGAAAAGGAAATCCTCCCACCATATACTAATCAAAACACTAAATGGACAGAACAAAGAAAGAATATTGGAAGCAGCAAGGAGAAAAGGCCAAATAACATATGAAGGCAGACCTCTCAGAATTACACACGATTTCTCAACAGAGACTAAAAACTACAAGAGCCTGGGCAGATATATTGCAGACTCTTAAGAGACCACAGATGTCAACCTAGACTACTCTCCCCAACAAACTTTTAATCACAATAGATAGAAAACTTTTAATCACATAGAGAGAGATTACATGACAAACCAAATTTAAACAATATTTATCCACAAATCCAGCCCTACAGAAGATACTAGAAGGAAAATTCCAATCCAAAGAAGATAAGTACAGCCAAGAAAACACAGGAAATAAATAACTCTACACCAGCAAAATAAAAAAAGGGAAACACATACTCACACTACCACTAACAACAACAGCAACATCAAAATAACAGGAATTAATAATCATTGGTCATTAATATCTCTCAACATCAATGGACTCAATTTCCCAATAAAAAGACATAGGCTAACAGAATGGACATGAAAACAGGATCCATCATTCTGTTGCATACAAGAAATACACTTCAGCAACAAAGATATTACCTCAGAGTAAAAGGCTAGAAAAAGGTTTTCCAACCAAACAGACCCAAGAAGCAAGCTGGAGTAGCCATTCACTAGCTAATGAAATAGACTTTCAACCAAAATTAATCAAAAGAGATGGGAAAGGACACTTGATACTCAAAGGAAAAATTCACCAAGATGACACTTCAATCTGAACATTTATGCCCCAAATGCAAGGGCACCCACACTAGTAAAATAAACATTACTAAAGCCTAAATCACACATCAAATCCCACACATTAATAATGGGAGACTTCAACACCCCACTTTCACCAATGAATAGGTCATCAAGACAGAAACTAAACAGAGAAATAATGAAATTAACAGATGTTATGAATCAAATGGATCTAACAGATTATCTATAGAACACAAAAGAATATAACTTTTCCTCTGTACCTCATGGAACCTCCTCCAAAACTAACCACATGCTAGGTCACAAAGCAAGCCTTAACAGATACAAGAATATTAAAATAACTCCTTGTATCTTATCAGACCATCATGGATTAGAGCTGAACTTCAACAACAGAAACCCTACAAACTCATGGAAACTGAACGACTCTCTATCCAATGACCACTGGGTCAAGGAAGAAATAAAGAATTTAAGACTTTCTAACATTCAATATATTCAAGGCACAATATACCCAAACTTATGGGAAACAATGAAAGCAGTGTTAAGAGAAAAATTCACAGCACTACATGCCTTCACAAAGAAACTGGACAGATCTCATACTAGCAACTTAACAGCACAACTGAAAGCTCTAGAAGAAAAAGAAGCAAACATACCCAAGAACAGCAGATAGCAGGAAATAATCAAACTGACTAAATAAATAAATTGAGCATAAATATAATAAATAAATTGATCATAATAAAATAAATAAATTTAAAACAATAAATTGATTAAAACTCAAAGAATCATTAGGTCTTACTTCAAACACCTGTACTTAACAAAACTGGAAAAAAACGAAACAAAATGGATGATTTTCTTGCTAGATAACACTTACCAAAGTTAAATCAAGATCAGGTAAACAATTTAAATAGACCTATAACACCTAAGGAAATATAAGCAGTTATTAAAACTTTCCCAAACAAAAAAGCCTGATGGTTTTAATGCAGAATTCCACTAGACTTTTGAAGAAGAGCTAATACTAATACTCCTCAAACTATTCCACAAAATAGAAACAGAAGGAACATTGCTAAACTCATTCTGTGAGGCCACAGCCACCCTGCTACCTAAACTACACAAAGGCTAAACAAAGGAGAATTTCAGACCAATCTCCCTTATGAACATTGATGCAAAAATAGTCAATAAAATACTCACAAACCAAGTCAAAGAACACATTAAAAACAACATATACTATGATCAAGTAGCCTTCATCCCAGGGATACGAGGTTGGTTCAACATACAAAAATCCATCAATGTAATCCACCATATAAGCAAATTGAAAGAAAACCATGATCATCTCTTAGATACTGAAAAAGTGTTTGACAAAATCCAATACTCCTTCATGATAAAAGTCTTGGAGAGATTAAGGATAAAAGGCCCATACCTAAATACGATAAAGGCAACAGTAAACCCATAGCAATGTCAAATTAAATGGAGAGAAACTTAAAGCAATTCTACTAAAATGAGGGATAGGACAAGACTGTCCACTCTCTCTGTATATATTCAATATAATACTTGACATTTTAGCTAGAGCGATAAGTCGACTAAAGGAGATCAAGGGGATACAAACTGAAAAGGAAGAAGTCAAAGTATCCCTATTTGCAGATGATATGGAAGTATCATAAGCAACCCAAAAACTTTCCCAGAGAATTCCTACAGCTGATAAATATCTTCATCAAAGTGTCTGGATACAAAATCAACTCAAAAGAAAAATATCAGTAGCCCTTTTTTATACAAACGAAAAAGAAGCTAAAAAAGAAATTAGGGAAACAACACCATTCATAATAGCCACAAATAATATACAATATCTTGGTGCAACTCTAACCAAGTAAATGAAAGACCCGTATGACAAGAACTTCCAAGTCTCTAAAGAAATTGAAGAAGATATCAGAAAGTGGAAAGATCTTCCATGCTCATGGATTGGTAGGATTAACATAGTAAAAATGGCAAATGACCATCTTAGCAAAAGCAATCTACAGATTCAACACAATTCCCATCAAAATTCCAACACAATTCTTTATAGATCTTGAACAATACTCAACTTCATATGAAAAAATAAAAAAAACTCAGTATAGTTAAAACAATCCTGTACAATAAAAGAACTGCTAGGGGTATGTATCATCATCCCTGATTTCAAGCTGTACTACAAAGCAATAGGTAATAAAAACTACATGGTATTGCCATAAAAACAAACAGGTTGATCAATGGAATCCAATCAAAGAGCCAGAAATAAGCCCACACACCTATAGACACTTGATTTTTGACAAAGAAGCTAAAATCATGCAATAGAAAGAGGCAGCATCTTCAACAAATGTTTCTGGTCTAACTGGATATCTGCATGTAGAAGAATGCAAATAGATCCGTATTAATCACCCTGTACAAAATTCAAGTCCAAGTGGATCAAAGACCTTAACATAAAACCTGATATATTAAATCTAATAGAAGAGAAAGTAAGAAATAGGCTTGAATTCATTGGCACAGGAGAAAACTCCCTGAACAGATCACTAACAGCTCAGTCACTAAGATCAATAATTAATAAATGGGACCTCATGAAACTGAAAAACTTCTGTAAGGCAAAGGACACTATCAACAGAACAAAATGGCAGCCCACAGACTAGAAAAATTTCTTCACCGATCCTACATCTGCTAGAGAGCTAATATCCAAAATATATAAAGAACTCAAGAAATTAAACACCAGCAACCAAATAACCCAATTAAAAAATGAGGTACAGAGCCAAACATAGAATTCTCAACAGAGAAATCTCGAAAGGCCAAGAAGCACTTAAAGGAATGCTCAACATCCTTAGGTATCAGAGAAATGCAAATCAAAATGACTGAGATTCCATCTTATGCCCTTCAGAATGGCTAAGATCAAAAAGTTAAGGGACAGAACATGCTGGCGAGGATGTGGAGCAAGGAGAGCACTCCTCCATTGCTGGTGGGAGTGTAAACTTGTATAAACAACTTTGGAAATCAATTTGATGGTTTCTCAGGTAATTAGGGATAATTTTACCTCAAGACCCAGCTATACCACTCCTGGGCATATAACCAAAAGATGCTCCACCATACCACAGAGCCACTTATTTAACTATGTTCATAGCAACTTTATTCGTAATAGCCAGGAACTGAAAATAATCTAGATGTCCCTCAACTGAAGAATGGATACCGAAAATATAGTACATTTGTACAATGGAATATTACTTACCCTTTAAAAACAAAGACATCATAAAATTTGCAAGCAAATGAATGAAACCAGAAAATATAATCCTGAGTGAAGTAACCCAGACCCAAAAAGACTCATAACTCATAAAAAAATAGATATTTACTCACTCATAAATAGCCTTAATGTGCAGGATAACTATGCTACAATCCACAGAACTAAAGAAGCGAAGTAACAAAAGAAGGCCCAAAGGAGGATGCTTGGATCTCACTAAGAAAGGGAAATAAAATGGATACCAGAGGTTGATGGAGGGAGGGAAGTTGGTGGGAGAGGAGGATGGGAGAGAAACAGGGATCAAGTGTGGGGAGGATGAGGAAAAGAGAACTGAAGATGGGGGGGGGTATCTCTGGGATAAGCCAGAAACCTAGGACAAGGGAAACTCCCAGGAATTTATGAAGGTGATCCTAGCTAATACTCCTAGCAACAGGGGATATGAACCCTAAAAAGGCCACTTCCTATAACCAGGCAAGACTTCCATTGGAGGGATGGGGACACCAACCCACAAAGCCTTCGACCCACAAATTATCCTGCCTACAAGATGTACAGGAATACAGATGGAACAGAAATTGAGGGAATGGCCAATGAATGCCCAGCCCAACTTGAGACCCATCTCATGGGAGAGAGCTAATCCCTGACATTAATGATATTCTTTTATACAGTTATGCTAGGCATAACTGTCCTCTGAGAGGCTTCACCAGAAGCTGATGGGAACAGATGCAAAGAACCACAGCCAAACATTAGGCAGAGCTTGAAAATCCTATGAAAGAGGAGTAGGAAAGACTGAAGGAGCCAGAGAGGTCAAGGCCACCACAAGAAAACCTCCAGAATCAAACTAACCTGGGCCCACAGAGACTGAACTGCAGAACAGAGAGCATGCATGGGATGGGCCTAGGCCCTCTGCTCATACACCAGCTGTGTAGCTTGGTCTTCATGTGGAACTCCTAACAGCAAAAGCTGGTGCTATCTTTGATTCTGTTGCCTGCCTTTGGATCCCTTTCCCCTAACTGGGATGCCTTGCCTAGCCACAATAGGAAAAGAAGTGCCTAGTCCTACTGCAACTTGATATGCCAAGGTGGGCTGATATTCAGGGGAGGTCTCAGAAAAAGGGAGATGGAAATTGGGGAAAGGGAGTTGAGAGGGAAAGACTGAGGAGAGGAGGGAGGGGAAGTTTCAACGAGATGTACAGTAAATAAACTAATGAAAAAAAAAAGACAAAAGGAAATTTTAGAAAAGACTACAGAGATAAAGGTTTCTCTAGTTTTAATATGACTGTCAAGAATAATAGCATATCAGTCAAGTCTTAATTAATACCTTTCTATAAGAAATAAATTATATACTTAACCTCATTAGTTAAAAATGCAATGAAATAAGATGAGGTGTTTTTTTGTTTTGTTTTGTTTTGTTTTGTTTTTTTTCTCCTCTCAGGAATAAAAAAAGATGTAATAGTACTGACTGTAATATTAAATTCTAATTAGAGTACTGGGGATATAAACGAGGGTATAACCACTCTAAAAACTGGCTCTAACAAGATTCATACTTTGCAGCCTCACCTCAGATAAGCTATCACTAGGCATACAACCTACAGCACAAATTATACTTCTTGTTTGATACCTACAGCAGCAGAAAAATTTAGTAACACAACTCAGAACTTAACACATTTATAGTACAAAAAAGTAAGTATCCTTAACACTAATATTTTCCATTGCTTTCTATTCTTTTTGCAATGTAGATTCGAACCTACTAATCTGGTTTCATTACTTGTTTGGAAAACACTGTTCTCCCCCTACTCCCTCCCCAAAAATACCCTAGGAATATATTACTTACTGTGGCATTGCTTAAAATAGAGAAAGAGACTGATAATAACTTAAACATCAATTAACAGATAACTGAAATGCCACATACAAAACAATATAAAACACTTAACAGTTTTAATAAAAAATTCCAATATACTATATATACATCTTTCTATGTACGTATAATATACATAGAGTGAAAAAATAAGCAGTCGGGCTTGGTGGCACATGCCTTCAATCCCAGCACTCAGGGAGGCAGAGGCATGTGGACTGCTATAAGTTCAAGGCCAGCCTGGTCTACAAAGCGAGTCCAGGGTAGCCAAAGCTATACAGAAAAACCCTGTCTCAAAATATGAAAAAAAAAGAAAGAAAAAGAAACAAACATATGAACATTTATGTAAATTTCCAGCAGTTACAGTTATGAATATATTTATTAACTTGGTAATAAAAAATAGTCTAGAAGTATATTTCAATATGTTAATTTATAATAGGGTGAGGTACTAATAATTAAAGGCTGGTTAAATAGGACTTTTATCTATAGATATCATACTTACAATTTTTAAGTATTTTTTTAAAGGTGACTTTCAAAGAAGTATTGAAAGGTTGAACTAGTTTTAGAGGTATGATTTGGTAAAAGGAGAGCAGAGAAAGAAGGAAATACAGAGTAGTTGAACCAAGTATGCATGTCCATATGCTCAAATAAACTTGTAAGAGCAAAGGAAACACTGTTAAAAAATAAATAAATAAATATACATACATATATATATTTATTATTATTATTATTATTTTTTTTTTTTTTTTAAGAAAGAAAGCAAGCCATGGGTCTAGGGAAAGATCAGGGAGGTATGTAGCAACAGCTGGAGTAAAAAAGCATGAAGTGCTCTGAAAAGGCAGGAAGAAAAGGCCTGACAACTGGTAAACTGACCCATTCCTCATTGGTGGTTCAACTGTATAAATAAAAGAGTGGCAGCTTAGTGGGAAAGTACTTAGCAACTCTGTTGACACAGACAACAGAAAGTGCCACTAGAGTGGCAAATTGAACTGTGCAAGGCCAATTAACCCTTTCACCTTAGTGTTTTGTTCTAGCTCTCTTACTGTGCCCATTAGATCCACACTGATATGTGTTAAGACCAAATGCAATTATAAATCATTGTTGCATGTATTGATGAATTCTGCAAATTCCATGAGGCATATCTGAATTTTAGTGTCCTTTGCTACTCTCATCTGGTTTTAATGAGGAATCATTTTCAAAAGAAGAAAGGTTATTCAGAAACCCAAATATACTAAACCATGAAATGACAACTATTCAAGTGTTTTGGCATGAAGATTTGGTTTTTGTTTGGTTGTTTGTTCTGATGTTAGATTTCACCTTAATTTTTCTCCTAGGAAAAAATCAGATAAAGAGTACTTTCAGAAGGGCAAAACTGTACTGGAGAAAGTCTCGAGCATGCTGAAGGAGACTGTAAGTCACAGGCCTCAGAGCTGCCGCATAAACATCTGTATCTGTGACTACACTTTAGTACTTTTAAGAAAAACTTTGCATCTGGAAAAGCTGCAAATTATTTTTAATTATTTTAATTATTTTTAGTAATAATTTTTATTTTTATATTAATCACAGGTTATTTACTTTGTATCCCAGCCATAGCCCCATCCCTCATTCCCTCCCAATCCACAATATATTTTTAAAGAGAGTAACAGGCTTACTGCTGACTCGTCTTTCTGCTTCTAAAACAGGCAAATGGCTTCTTTTAACTATGTATATTTGAGAGCAAGGATCCTATTTCCACACACTCTAAAAATTAGAAAACCACACAGCAACAAGGTGTTCAAATATTTGGTAATTAACATCTTGTGAAATACTGGCTTATGTCAAAAACTTTATTTCTGTGAAGTACGGAAGACTGTAAAAAGATGTGGCTGTTCAAGGTTAAACTAAGGCCATCCACATCGACGTTGTGTCTCTGTATTACATTTTTTATTTGTTTTTAAGACAAGATCGCATGGAGCCCAGCCTGGCCTCAAAATCCTTTGTAGTCAAAGCTGTCTTCAAACTTCTTTTCCTGAGGTCTCAGCCTCCCAAATGTCAAGATTACAGGAGTGCAACACCACACGTCGCTCTTTACTTTATGCTCTTCACACCCTCAAAGGCATCAATATTATCCTACTCAGCTAAAACATCATGCCAGGTTTTCTCCAACCACACTAGTTATCACTGAATCTTAATAATTTAAAAATTACTAGTTAAAGCCAGGCATGGTGGTGCAAGCCTTTAATATCAGTACTTGGAAGGCAGACAAGAGGATCTCTTCGGATTCAAGACCAGCCTAGTCTACATAGGGAGTTCCAGGCCAGCCAGGATGACACTGTGAAATTATACCTCAAGCAAATGAACAAATAAACAAAACCATCTAGTCAAAATGCTAACTGGTAGGTTAAGGACAAGTCTGAAGGAATACAGACCCAACGAAGATTAACAGCAGCTTGAAATGGTTGCTCTTGCATTTCAGGAACAAGGGATGTTCTCAGCTCTGGCTTTTCTCAACTCATCTTTGTAAATCAGAAAATGCAAAGGGCCAAAGGATTCTGTCTTTTTGGGACAGGGGCTTATTTATTGACCCCTATGAACATGTTAAGATCAGTGAAGGAAGAGACAAGCCTGGGAGGCTGGCTTTCCTCTTAGTCCTTTCATAAAATCAGGTGACCAACAGGCTCTCCTATTTCTCTTTTCTTCCCTAACACCAGTATAACTACAGTAAAGAGAACTCATCAGAAGCAGCAGCATCAGTAAGGAGCAGCAGGGCTAATGGTAAACAACAGGAAATAGCAGCAGAGAACCCTAGCTCTGCTCTAGAGCAGCCAGAGCACAGTGATGCTTTCTCAGAGGTAGGCAGAGACTGGAGGAGACATTCATCACATAGTTGTCCCTACTCCTGAAATAGTCTCATGAGCCAGAAGCAGAATCCTAGGGCTCAGTATTTAAATACCAGACAAAATTCAGAAGTTTATCTTAGCTACCATCAGACTTTAAGAGAAATAAAAACAAAATGATACACTATGCCAAGTAAACACTCTTTAGCTAAAAGTTTCAATCTAGGTACGTTTAATTAATCCATAACATGAAGATTTGACAAAGTATTACCAGATTCCTCTCCAAAATTCACTTCCTTCTTTTCTAGATAGCACATAAACTAAACTTTGAATCAAATAAAAACTTTAAAGTAGCAATTATTAAACCCAAGCAACAACTCATGTGGCTCAATGCACAGATATTTCTATATGTGTCCTGAATAATCGCTAAGTCAGTTTGGGATGTGAATTTAGACCTGATCTCAGGCAGGTGACCAAAATACAAACACCCAGGAGCTAAAAAGTATTAAGGTTTTCCTTTTTTTCCCTACTAAACAATGCAAAAAGACCTTAATATATAGTATCTGAGTCAGGAAGCTAATACTCCCAAGCAATTGTGCCATCTACGCTACCTGTAAAACACTCTACTTGGAATCAGATTTTCAATTTTCTTTTTTTTTAATTTCTTTTTTTTTAATTTACTTTACATCTTGGTTGAAGCTCCATCCCTCCTCCCCTTCCAACCTCACCCTCACTCCATCCCCTCCCATTCCTCAGAAAAGGGGAGCTCCCTTTCCCATCCCATGTCTGATGCAGTTCCCTATTCCCCTATTCCCTTACTCTGAAGGATTTGCAGGTAGGCTTACAAACTGTATCAGTGTTAACTTCCTGGTGATGGAAGGTTTGCTAAGGTTAGAAAGACATCTGGGAAAGCTGGGTGAGAAATATAGAGAGGCATGTTATCATTTTTAGTATGTGCATGTGCGCACAGGAGCACACGCACCAAGGTGTCCATGTGGAGGACAGAGTGTAATGTAAGTGTCACTTCTTGACTTTAGCTGGAAGCAGGGTCCTCTGTTGTCTGCTGGAGCATTCAGCAGACCTGCAAGCTTCTGGGGGCATTCTATCTCCATCTCCCATCTCAACTTAAGAACACTGTGATTAGAGACAGCGTGCTTAGATTTATGTAAATTTAAACTCAGGTCCTTACAATTCTGTGCCAAGCACTTTACCCTGGGCCTTCATCTCCCTCACTCAAGAAATATTACTATTTTTGTTGCGTTTTTAAAGGCTGAGAAAAAAATTTTTTCAGAATGGAAAAGTCTAAGTGAAAATGTTAAGACTATATTTTAAAAACTAATGTGGAGGTGTGTATTTGTTTCAAAAAGGGTCTCACAACATAGCTCCAGCTGATCACCAATTTGCAGGAATCCTCTTTGCCCAGGTGAGTACAAGGATTACAGGCATGAACCATCACAGCCAGCTTCAAACATTTCAACTCAGTGATCATATATCTCCTGTAACTTTCCTTTTCACTGCGTATGTTCCTATTGGAAACTGTCCCAGAATCTCTACTCCATTTGCACAGATTAAAACAGTTTGTTAGAGCCCCTTTTAAAATATACCACCAAGGTTGTTAATAACATAATAATACAAAATGCTTTACATTTTTATGCTCATCTTGTTGTATGTGTATTAACAAAAATTATGGGTAGAATTTTTTAAAAAAGCAAAGCCAAATAGTTGGGCTAATTCAACATGTACTCAAATAAAATAAGCATTTATTTCTGTTAAGGTCAAATTAGGTCTTCCAATTTTATACTTAAGCAAATGATTTTCTTAAGCAAACTACAAAATTATATTTTCCTTTAATTATTCTTATCTTTTCAATTACTGGTATAAAGACTAGATACCTTACTCTGAACCATAATTCTACTTTTTATTAACTTGTAATATATTAACTGCATACCATCTGGAATGAACTAGAAATTAGAATCTGTTGGAACTCTTTTTTCGGTGGAGGAGTCTGGCAATGACATTCAGAAATGGCACCTCGAAAAGGGAAGGAAAAACAAGGGGAAGGAAGAACAAGTCATTAGCCTTGGACCCCAAGTGGCTGAAGGAGAGAATGTATTTGGTGTCTGCCACATCTTTTGTATGCATCAATGATACCTTTGTCCATGTTACCAATCTTTCTGGCAGGGAAACCATCTGCCAAGTGACTGGTGGAATGAAGGTAAAAGCTGACCAAGATGAGTCCTCTCCATATGCAGCCATGCTGGCTGCCTAAGACATGGCCAGAGGTACAAGGAGCTGCCCTGCATATCAAAGTCCGGGCCACAGGAGGAAACAGGACCAAGACCCCTGAACCTGGAGCCCAGTCAGCCCTCAGAGTTCTTGCTTGCTCATGGCTGAAGAATGGGCACATTGAGGATGTCAGCCTGTCCCCTCTGACAGCACTCGAAGGAAGGGAGGTCATCATGGTCACCGTCTGCGAACAGGACTTCTCAAATTATTTTCTGTTAAACTTTTTTGTGTAAGCTGAAGAAGAAGAGGAAGAAGCAGCAGAAGCAGAAGCAGCAGAGGAGGAGGAGGAAGAGGAAGAGAAGGAGGAGAAGAATCTGTTCGGTCTTGAGAGAGCACCTACTGCAGAGAACCCAGGTTCAGTTCCCAGAATTCCCACATGGTGGCTCACAACTACAACTCCAGTTCCTGGGGATCTGGTGCCCTTTTTGGCCTCTGTGGGAACCAGGCACCTACACACATCATGTACACACACATGTGCAGGTCCACACTCATATACATAATTTTTTAAAATATGTAAATTAGGAGGAGGGGATAGATTGGCATTCTTGTACTAAAAATTGTTTTTCTTGTCAGTTGTGTAATAAATATAGAATATACTGTAATGGCATCATTTAAAAAATCTGTAAATTATTTGCCACCAGGACTGAGGTGTATGTAGCTCAGTCACAGAACATGATATTGGTATATTTGGAGCCCTGGTTATATGCTCATTCTATTCCCACCATCCCCACCCCAGCAAAAAAATTGCATGGAGTTGAAAGTAGTCATATCTGATTAGAATAGACAATAGAGAAAATCCTATGGTGGAATTAAGTTTAGAGTGAGCTTTTAAGAAAAAGTAGCAGCCGGATGTGGTGACACATGCCTTTGATCCCAGTACTTGGGGAGGCAGAGGCAGGTACATCTCTCTGAGTTCGAGGCCAGGCTGGTCTACAAAGGGAGTACAGGACAGCCAGGGCTATAGAGAAACCCTGTCTCAGAAACAAACAAATAAAAACAAAACAAAACAACAAATACTAGTAAAACTTTTTTGTTTGTTTTATAGTACAGGGCTTCAAACACATTTATAAAATGCTTTATTTCTCAGCCACATCTCCAGCCTACATCTTATTCTTGAGATGAGTCTCAGTAAGTTGCCCAGGCTGGTCCTGAATTCACTTTGTGGTCTAGGCAGGCCTTTAATTTGCTGCAGCCTCCCAAGTAGCTGGGATTATAGGCTTCTTCCATCAAGTCTAGCTACCATTTTTTTTTAATGATTTTAAAACACTTTTAATTAACAGGTAATAATTGTAGTTACTTATGGGACTCTGCAGGGCATTTAAGTACATATGTATCTAATGTGCGGTGATATGGATCAAGGTAACTGGCATATCTTTCCATATGCTATTTCCCTGTGCTAGGAACATTCATATCCCTTCCTATCAACTACTCTGAAATCAATTCTTGTCAGCCATACTTATACTACTATGCTACAGAACATAAATTCTTCCACCTATCCAACTGTATCCTATACCTGTTATCTAGTGCTTCTCCATCTTCTTTCTCCTACATTGTTTCCAGGCTATGGTATCCATCATTATATTCCTTAGTTATTCTGAGGTTAGCTTTTACTTTCCAAACACATTTATGTGTTTCTGTGACTGATGAACTTAACATAATGTCCTACAGTTCCATCTGTTGCAAATGACAGAATTTCCTTTTTTGTTGCCGAGAAATATTTCATTCATTCTACATTTGTTTCATCCCTCATCCCATACAGACTGATTCCATATCTTGGGTATTGTGAACAGTATTGCAATGGAAATGTAGGTCTCTTTTGGACATATTAATTTAATTGCCTTGTGGCTGTATACTCAATAGTGGGACTGCCAGCTGACACTGCAGTTCTGTTCCTGAGTAGGTAGCATTTGAAAAGTAGGTAAGAATACAGTGCAATGGCTGTGACCCTATTTGACTTTTGGATACCTACTTGCTCATTAATTTATAGTTTATTATATTAACATATGGAATATTAGAAAACATAAAGCAAGTCATGGTAGTATATATCTGTAATACTAAAAATTAGTTATACAGGAGGAAAATCATAAGCTCCAAACCATCCTAGACCACACTGCAAGATTGTAGAAAGAAAAGAAAGGAGGGAGAGAATTTACAGAAGTCCTAACATTGACTTCTTTAATTCAGGATTTATATTATTATTATTATTATTATTATTATTATTATTATTATTATTATTA
>NW_026596149.1:3319270-3332666 GCF_907164565.1 Psammomys obesus | reverse complement strand
TATTATTATTATTATTATTATTATTATTATTATTATTATTATTATTATTATTATTATTTTGTACTTCTGGTCACTAGGAGTAACTACTCCCCTACTTCAGAGTCTAAGGTGGAAGGAAAGCATCTCTCCATGTTGGATCTAAAATAGGGTATGCCATAATTTGTCTATTCCTGCAACAAACCAATCAAAATACAATCCAAACCACATGTGTAACTTTATATATTAAAAGGACTCATAATAGAGCCCTGCACAGAAGGCCAAGGGGTCTGTAGGCTTAATATTTGGATGTACAGTGCCTTCAATATAAGTTCAGGAGGGGCCTTAAGTGTCTTAGGAAAAGCAGTAAAAGTAACAATACAGCCCCAGAAAGGTGAACAGACACTAACTCAAGATGAGTCTGAGAATTAAAATTCTACCAATTAAAAATGTCACCTACTTAAGTATTACATTTTAATTACCTAAGGGAAAGTATTTACTTCACAGTCTAAACACTTATGTTCAGATCTGGACAACAAGCCCAAAGTCTCTAACCTAATGACAGGACAGTAGTCATTCTGAAATAGTTGCATACCAACCCATCTGTACATGGGAGGTCTGCTTCAAAAGCCTCTAATGGTTGCTGGGATTATTTCTACTTAGGTTCATTTCATGGCCCATATTATCAAAACTGACAAACTCAAAATCTTATTTTTCCAACTTCTAAAAATTTCCTGTTGTTGACTTTGATGAGCCCCAGGAATTTCTTACGATAGCCCCAAACTATGCTTACTATTTTGAGGTCTTCTCTCTAGGACACTAGAGATGATGAAAACAAGTGACCTCTCACAACTGCCCATATTCTTTTTTTTTTTTTCCAATGGCTGTGTTGTGCAGAAAAATCAAGAAAGTTATTTTCCTGTGTATTTTATAACTTGTTGCAGAAAAACTGATATTGATGGGCTCCAAAAGGAGATAGTGAATGAAGTTTTGAGAATAAGAGTTATGCTTTGAGGTTTATGTAAGAATAAACTTTCTCGAACATTATTATGCAAATTGTCTCCTAATCCTGTTAGATATAAACAAGCAGGCTGGATAACCATCCACCTTGGGTGTGCTACAGAAGATTCCTCTACAGGGGATAAATATGGGTAAGGTCTCTTCCAACCTCAGAGTTCTAGGGCCAGTTCTTTAGTTTTTGTTTTGTTCTTGGTTCTCCCTCAAGAGTATTTTTAACATAATTTTTTAAGAATTTAATTATTTGAAAATCTCATTCATACATATAACGTATTACAATCGTATTCATCCCCATTACCCTCCCTAACTCCTCCAGATCTATTTCCCATCCCTGCTCCAATTTGTGCTGGTCATATACCCATGGGTACGAGGCCTTCCACTTGAAGCATCTTTTTAACACTCACACTCCTGTGTAATTGCTTTCATGTATGCGATTTTAAACAATTGTAACTAGGTAGATGTAAAAAATGTCAAATTGTGATATACTTCTTTTCCTTAACCAGGTGGCAGTGGCATATGCCTTTAATCCCAGCACTTGGGAAGCAGAAGTCAGCCTTGTCTACAAAGTGGGTCCAGGACAGCCAGGGCTCTCTGTCTTGAAAAACCAAAAAAGTGTGTGTGTGTGTGTGTGTGTGTGTGTGTGTGTGTGTGTATCTGTGCATATTGATTCATTGGTTACTTATGAAATTAAAAAAGGCAAGCGAAGGAGGAGTAACTAGTAATGCAGACCTGTGGAAAGCAGTACTCACTGGGAGACAGGAAGAGCTAGCATAGGCAACCAGCACAACAGAACGGCTATAGAACTGCTCACTGGTACTGCAAAGACTACAAGACTAGCAAAACACTGACTGCATCTAGACATCTCCTTTGAAAGTCACCTAAAGATTTTAATAATCAAAATTGGTGACAACAGAGAATATAGTGCATATTTAATAGCTACTAATATGAGATTGGTTGAATGACAGAATAAATAAGGAAACTCAAAGTTAAAATTACAAAGTATGAACACTGGTGTTTCTTGGCACACAGGATTAGGGCTGGGAGATATTCAATGGGTAAAGCATGTGCCACAAAAGCATGAGAACCACAGCAATATGGTTAGCTAGACTGGTCAAGTCTGCAAACTCTGGGTTCAACTGAAGGTCTCTGCTTCTGTGGAGAGTCTAGAAAGGGATTGAGGAAGATTGCCTATATCAAACTCTGTCCTCTATACAAACACACATACACACCCACACAGCCACATACACCCGACACATACACACACACACACACACACACACACACACACTCACACACGTATACTCAAAGAATACAAAAAAAAATTACAGAATCATAAAATATAACATAAGAGTCAGTAAAAGCAAATGATCAATTTAAATCAAACATTATTAAAACCATCTGATCAAACAGGTCTGTTCACAGAAATTCAGATAACTATAGTTCCCAAGAGAACAGCATGAACCATATCAACCGATGTTTTAGAGAACAAAGATGTACAAAATGTACAAACAGTTAACTAGGAAGATGATATCGAGCATAAATAAGACAATCTTAAAGCAAGCAAACAAAATGCCCTTCAAACTAAGACTGGTGAGATGGCTCAGCAGTTAAAGATACTTGCTTTCAAGCCTGACAACCTGTGTTCAATCCCTAGGATCCACATGATAGAAGAAAACCCATTCTTCAAAGTTGTCCTATGATTTCCAAGCACACGGTTGCGAGACACACAGACAGACAGACAGACAGAAAGACACACACACACACACACACATACATACATGCACACAATGTAAAAGAAGGAAAGAAAACTATAAACTGTGCCCTTGATAAAACAAATACATTAATAAGTAATCTATCAAATACGTAACTATAGCTATATACACTGAAATTATAATTCTCACAGGCTGTGCTATACTATGTGCTATCCAATAGCCATAGGTGACCAGGTGAAGTGTGCTAGAACTGAGAAACTAAAACATTCTATTCAAACTTCAAGCATCCTTGGAACAATCTGGGTTTGTGATTTACATTATCAGTTATGCATCTTTAGAACTCACAATAGAGATAAAGTATCTTCAATACAATTAACAAGATGCACTGTAAATAGAAATGTAATATATACATCAGATTTTAAACGTCTCAGTACAAATGCTAGACTATGAAATATCTTGTAAATAAAGCGCTCTGTGTGTGTGTGCGTGTGTGTGTGTGTGTTTGTGTGTATGTGTGTGTTGCTACAGTCAGAAACCAGAGCTTTAAGCATGGAAGAGAAAGTACCACTGGGCTGCATTCTCAACCATCAATCCTTTTTACAAGGCAGACATGGTGGCCCACAATGATAATCTCAGGACTTAGGATCAAGAATTCAAAGTTAAAATGCCATATATGGCAAGGCCAGTCTGGGTTTCAAGTAAAACTCTATTTCAAGTGATGTGTTTGTGGAGGGAGGACATCCAAGTAGTAGAACACTTGCCTAGCATGTACAAGGCCTTGGATTCAATCCACAGGGCTACAAATAAAACAAAACCCAAAATGTTGAATATTTTTGATGTATGGGTTTAAATTAAATATACTATTGAAGTTAGTTTCTTGTTTGTCTTTAAATATATCTTTTATTTCTTCTAAATTACATCTGTTGCTTGTATCATCTATCACAGTACTGTCTCTACCATCTGTCAGAAATCAGAAATGTCCACTACAAAAGATTTGTAAGTGAACTATTTCTTCTCTCCCAGTGCATAAAACATTACTTTGCCAGGGTGGAAGTGAGCCTGAGATGAGACAGTCCCTGCCTGGGGCTGCATGGCAGGGGGTGGGAGCGGGCAAACCTGCAACAATCACCAGTTTGGTGCCACTGGGCCCAGGTGAGGAGCGAGCCTGGAGTCATGGGGCTCAGACAGGAAGCTAGCCTGAGATGACCACCAGTCCTGTGTCATGGCAGGCAGACCATGCCCGAGATGATCCCTGCCAAGTGCCATAATTCACAGCACTCCTGAGATCACTGGTCAGACTCCCCTAGATACCCAAGACCCAGGCAACACTAAATGGAGAAATGAAGAGAAAGAGAAGCAGAAGGACATTTGCACAATGAAGAGAGGAGAAACTGGAGACTCAGGGTAGTAAGGAACAGCCTGATGTGAGCAGCAGGTGATGCCACCTAAATCCTGGCCTGTGCTGCCATGAGGGGCCATGTCTAGGTCCATGTCCTGCAACAGCAGGGGTCTGTTACCACCAAAGGTCAGGCAGACATCCCTGGTCTGGGGCTGCTACCCAAGGCCATCTGATGTTTGAGGGCTGTGAAGAATTGGCTCTGTGCCTAACCTGGGCATCATTGGAGAACTGGCCCTGAGAGCATGAAAGCAGGAGAGCTGACCCTGCCCCTCATCACCTGCAGCACTCAGCAGAATGGGGCCTGCACCTTGCCTGGACAGCACAATAGAGCTAGCCCTGGATGTGGGGGTTGTGGATGAGCTGGTCCCAAGAGCATGAGTGTGGGAGAGCCAGCCCTGCCTCTTCTCTGCTGTGTCCTATCTCCTCCCCACACACACGTACCTTGTCCTCACCATCTGCTTCAGAAAGGAAAGCTAATCCTACCTCTCACCTGCTGCAGAACTCTGGAGAGTAGGTCCTGCACCTCACCTGGGCAGCACAGTACAGCTCGCCCTGATGGCATGGGCCATCATGAGCCAGACTAATGGCATCAGAGCAGGAGAGCCAGCTCTGCCCCTTGCTGGCTGTGACACTGGATGATCTAGCCAAAGCAGGCTGGAGAACTGGCCCTGGTGGTATGGGTTTGGGAGAACTGGCAGGCTGACCAGCTCAGACACCTGTAGTGGAAGTTTGAGTGTCTTTAAAAACTCAGTTATGTTATGTTATGTAAACATGTTTTTGTTTTAATCCCAGGTGTGGGATATGGGGCTGATTCAGACTGTTCACAGCAACAGACTATATGCTGCATGTGGACTCAGAGAGAGGCTCTTCGCCAGCTGCAGAGAGTTTAATTCTGAGAACTCTGGAGAGGGAATAAATGTCAGAGCCCAGATAGAGAAGGGCAGCTCTGAGAAAGAAGAGTGCTGCTGTGTTCCTCCCTGCTGTTCCTGGTTGCTGTTGATGCAATTTGAGAAGTTGGAGATATCTTGAAATGAAGATTGGACTTGCCCCAATGACCCTAACCAGCAAGAAGTATTTAAAGATAACTACAACCCCTCTCCTCACTAACCTTCTTTCTCTCCTACACAGTATTGGGGTGCTGGAAGGGACCGGGGTAGCGAATGGAAAAGAAAGGGAGCAGCATTAAAAAACGAACAATAAGATAGTTTAAAAGTATGCCATCAGATCTCTCTCAGGCCCACACCCAGGGCTTTGAGTTGGCCCACGCCAACACTATCTAACCCATCAATGTACTGCTGGAGTGTGTGAAGGGCCAGTCCTACACATCCAAAACTACAGGACCTCCATGACCCAGAGCAACAACAGCGTGTCTGAGAGGAGTCCCAGTGAGGTTCCAGTATTGATAGAGTAGCAGAAGCCAGAGGCCTTGAGTCATTGCAATGAACATTTGCAAGTAAAGAAGTGTGAACAAAAGGATATACTGTGGGACACAGTGTGACTACAGCTTCCACAACGAGATCTCTCTCTCCCTCTCTGTCTCTGCCTGTCTCCCTCCCCCACTCTCTCTCGTGGGGGGCAATGAATGGGACTGGGTGCATAATGTGAAACTCACGAAGAACCAATAAAAGCTTTATTTTAAATAATAAAACATTACTTTAGGCTACTCAGAATCTGTATATTTTATATGCTACAAACTTGTTTCTTCATACAGTAGATAGCAATGGATCACTACAACATGAGGAATCTGTCACGCTGGTGCCAGGACCCCTGGAGATCTCAGAATCTGGGGTCGATCAAGTACCTTCTGCAAAATGAAGTAGTATGTGTATATAACACACTGTCTTCTGTATACTACTTTGCATGGTCTTGAGAGGAGCTGAAGACAGTGTTCAGCTGTAAAAAGCACTTGCTGCTCTCAGAAAATCAGGATTTGGTTCCCAACACCCACATACTGACTCACAACCAGCTATAACTCTTAGTTCCAGAGGATCTGACACCCTCTTCTGGTCTCCACAGGTACCAAACACACATGTAGCTAAACACACATGTCCAAACATACATGCAGACAAAACACTCATTACACATAAGATACAAATAAATCTTAAAAAATACTTAAATCTTCAAATTATACTACGGTACACAATACAAATAGCATATAAGTAGTTTTAATACTGTATCACTTTAGGAAAATGACAAAAAGTCTGTACATATTCAGTACACACACAATTTTTTCCACATGAATTCCATATCTGTGGCTGAACTATATTCCTCTGAGATACTGCAGACTGATAACATTTAGTCATTATACTGCTATCTAAGGTAAGTAATCAAGATATTGAATAACATAAATGAAAAATTTTTGGATCTCCCTTTGGCTTGATTCCCTGGCTCATGTTAATGCTTTTATTTCTATGACAGCCAAATGAAGGCCTTGGTTTATAAAAGGTTTTGATAAGCCCAATATGAAGGAGACTCATGGTTTAATCTATTTCCTATCAGAACCACATATACCAGTGTGCTTCCCAGCAGGCTATTTGTCCGGCACACTGAAGCAAGGCCCAGCACTGCCTGGGGCAAGCATCACCATCTCAGCACACTCACATCCCAGTGAGTTAATTGGGAAACTCAGTTCAAGGTTCCTGCAAAATACTGCAGGAAGTCTCTGACTGTTACTTTCACTTGTCTCACACTGTATTCTTACTTGTGCCTACAGTTGTGAAAATACAACCCCTCAACATTTTTAATGGCAATATCCAAAAAAGACCACAAGATGGAGATATTACTCCATTACTTTTAATATTTGTAATTATACATTTTTTTTCATATTTTTTCCTAATGGTTAGTTACTCCAATACATTCTTTTACCTTATAAGGCTTTGTACATGCTAGGCAAGTGTTCTACCACTCAGTTCAATGTATCTTTTTTTGAGATGAGGTTTTGCTACTCAGCTTAGGATGGTCTTGACCTTCTGAGTGATCCTTCTGAGTTCTGGATTACAGGTCTGGGCACCACCCCTGCCTTGAAAAGATTATTGACAGGAGCTGAATATGGAGCTTGCTTGTAGAGTACTTGTTCTACATTCAGATCTCTTCATCAATATAAACAGCATTTATCAGAGCTCCAGATGACCATGAACCATTACCAAAATCTAATCACCTTAAAGATTTATTTACAATGAAGATAATGTGAAGAATGTGCTATAGCCTTTTAAAACAATTCAAAACTGTAACTTTTGGTAATTATTTTTTAAAATGTTAGCAGTGTTGAAAACTGAAGTTTTTCACAATAACCACTTTCAAGATCAACCTAAATTAATGTAAAATACATCTAACAATGTGATACCAAAAATCGTATCAATTCCATAGAACTATTATGAAAATTACAACATAGTATTCACTTGCACTTCATCAAATATTTAAATTCATATGCTTTACTTAAACCAGAAAGCCTATTTCCAGCTGTAGATAAAAGACTCATACAAAAAATACAGTAAGATATAACTGCAAATAAAATCACAATTTCCAGCTTTAATGTAGATAAAAGATTCATACAAAAATAACATAAGATATAATTAACTACAAGCAAAGTTACAATTCCTGGCTTTCCTACAGTTTTCTTATTGTCCCTTAATGCCCATAAATCAACTCAAGTGACCAACCATTAATGTAAAACACTATTTAAAAGTCTATGTGTGTATATATACATATATAAATTCTTATATAAATTTATGTTCGTATATGTTCATATATATATATATGTGTGTGCGTGTGTAATTTTTTTAAGGCAGGGTTTTGCTATGTAGTCCTGGATAGCTTGGAACTCACTCTGTAAACCAGGTTGGCCTTAAATTTGAAAGAATTCTCCTATTTCTGCCTCTCAAGTACTGGAATTACAGGTATGCGTCACTACATCCAAAATAAATATTATCAATTAATTATTCATTCATTTATTCATTCACTCATTTGTTTGTTTGTTTGGATTTTCAAAACAGGGCTTCTCTGTGTAGCCCTGGCTGTCCTGGAACTCATTCTAAAGACCAGGCTGACCTGTAACTCACAGAGATCTGCCTGCCTCTGTCTCCCAAGCACTAATCTTATAAATAAAAGTGTCATCACTGACAATCACTGCTGATAAAATTTGCAACTTCTAAATTTCTAAAAGTCAGAGATTTCTTGGTAATATATAAATGCAATTGATCATGGAATATCCTCTTGAACCTTCCTTTTTTCAATAGTATGAATCAAATTTTGAAGAACTGGCTAGAAATAAGTTTCTATCTTTTTTAGATGGTATAGTTTTGGACCCTCAGACTTCCCCATGGCCCAGAAAATGACAATGGTCACATTGTTCTTCTTTCTGGTCTTAATTAATGTTACAATACATGTCGCAGCACGAGACCATGTGGCTTTTTAAAATTCTTGTACCTTTTATAATCAGGAGTTGTATGTATCCCTGAATTTGTTTAACTAAAAAAATACTAACTTTTAGCATTTATTTTTGTTCTCAGTGTCATTTAAATACTGCATGTTCTTTATTTTATTCTTGATCTTAGATTCGGTTTAATGTTAAACAACTCAAATTGTATTAGCTGACTGCACACAGCTTAATAGATACTGCCTTACTAGCAACAAAACAGGCATCCATTTAATAATGAAGCATACTGTTTTATGCACATTTTCTAAGCAGAAGTGCAAAATGTGGCTTTTCCTTGCTTTTGCAACATGCCTGATTACATGAGATTCTACCTACTGTGTGGGGCTAAACATGAATATTTATTGAAAAAGTAAATGAATCCTAAATCTACTTAATTTAGTATTCAATAAGATAAAGAATGAAAAACAAATTCTAGATTAAATATCTAACTTAAGTCCTAATGGTCAGACTCCCTGTCCCCATCAGTAAGTGTAAGTAATACCATAAAACACAAAGCACTTAAAATAAGATACGATAATGTTATTAAAACAACACAGTGAAAATATTTTACATTCATTTGTACAGGGCCCATATTTTACAATTAAATGCTTTATGACAATAAAGATTGCTTTCTGCAAGTGCATATGACTATAGCTTTGTTGAAACATGGTCCAAGGTCCTACTTCTCACAACCCGAAGTCTCTTTTCACTCTAACTCCATTTCCCTATCTACTCACGCTATTCAAGAACGGCAATGAGCAGTTTTAATTGTAGGCAAAGTTCACTGGCATTATTACCATCCAAATATACCCAATAATGCCTGTCTTTGGAAAACATTTATAAAGTACTATAGTAACAATTTACACAACAATTCATTCACTTATAGAAACCCTAACAAATCCAGGAGCCACTTAATATTGGTAACAAGCATCTTATAAAGTCCTCGTTACTTTTAACTACCCTTCTCTCACTCACTACTCTCCCTTCACTCACCATCAAACCAAATATCTACCCTTACTTCCATCCTATAATCTACTCCCTGTGAACCTTGAGAAAAGCGGCATTTTGACATCTGCCACATTAGTCACTAGGTAAGATGTTGACCTATTCAATAAGATGTTAAACTAGACCTCTACAAGTAATTGTACCCATCAAAGCCAACTCTATTTTCCCAATTCAATGTAAAACATTTGTCTATGGAGGTAAAAGGTAAGACATCTGAGTGTTCTACTGATTAGTACTGAAAAAGACTCAGAACATCAGAAAATAGAGCTAAAAGGTCTCTGTTCAATTGTATGTAGGAAATTTTCTGCAACAGACTTGCCTTTCCCTATAAAATGCACTTAGGCAAACCTCACTAAGCTACACTAAGCCTTTTGTACACAAGAAAAAAAAAAACTAATTCTAAAAATCAAAACTGATT
Source organism: Psammomys obesus (assembly GCF_907164565.1). Classification (NCBI taxonomy): domain Eukaryota; kingdom Metazoa; phylum Chordata; class Mammalia; order Rodentia; family Muridae; genus Psammomys; species Psammomys obesus. Next base: position 3,322,725 of record NW_026596149.1, on the reverse strand, counting down.
CAAAGCTGTATATAATTAAACAAGCATTTATCCATCTCTAAGTCTATACATGATATGCCAACATAAGAAATATGGTTGGAGAATGAGCTACCATTCTAAAATTTGCTTATCTCCCTCTCTCCAAATTAAGAAATAATTCCAGATTCATAATAAAAAGAAGGCTACACAACAAATTTACAAAGGAATAAACCCTTAAAGACTGAACTATACACTAGCATCACAAGCGCAACGAATCTCAGAATAAGATACAACTGAGAACTAAAGTGCAAATTTTACCAGTCAACTACAAAAGACATCCTCATTTAAAAAAAAAAAAAAAAAAAAAAACTGTGTTAGAGATTTAAAAAAAGAAATAAAAAAACCAAATTTCCCACCCCAAAAAAAAAAAAAAAAAAAGACACGGCTAGGCACAGAAAGAATATATGGCACATTTATTACGAATGAAGCTATTGGAGAATATTTGCAGATTTTTAAAATAAAAATGAACTACTTATTCTCAGCTAGAATATTCTACAAAATATTGTATAAGAGAAGTCATGGTCCCACAAGATAATTACAGAAGTGAAAAGAAATAAAGAGAAAAAGTAGAGTTACCGTTGATCCCATGATAAATAAAGGAGTTAGATGAAATGCAAATATTATGCAAGGATCTAGACTTTAAGTTAGATTTAAGATTTCGAACATCATACCCTCCTCCCTCCACTGTGTTGTTCATCTTTCTGTCCCTGACTCTCCTCTGAAAAGATGCAATATCCACACTGGAGTGCCCTATGGACAATTACAAAGCATTCTAAGAATAGGCTGAACCACTAATGTGCTTTCTAGATTCACCCTCTATTAAATAAAGAGTACTCAAATCCCTTCCTAAATTTCCAGAACAACTTGAAATACACACAGGATCCTTTACTTTACTGGGGCCTTAAAAATCCATTATATAAATGTGACCTATTGTTGAGTAAAAACTATCAAGAAAGTACTTGTTTGGGGAATTGCAATTTAGTTTTTGTTATAACATGTATATGGTTTCATCAGTACTACTTAATTCCATATATACTTAAGTGTGCCCATAAAATTCACCTGTTCTAAAATTAGGTAACTCTTAAAACTTCCCAAAGTTATAAAGCTAGAAGATGGGAGTGGCTCAAAATCTAAGTCATTTATCACAAGTACACAGCTTAGGGAGGACTGACAAAGAAACAAAACAGATGAAATCATAATAATCTAATTTCTGTTGTTCAATTCTTTCTGTCTTATCTCCTGAACCTACAGTTCAGTGAAACAGCTCTTGTTGACATAGCCAATGACCTATAAACTGTTAAGTCCAGCTAATTCTCAGAACCCATCTTATTGGAATCTTCATCACTTGACTCAGCTGATCACTTTCTCCTCTCTGAGATATTTCCTCTACTTGACTTGAAAGACCATCTTTTCTTGGTTTGTCCCTCCCTATCTCCCTCACTGGTTCTTCTTCATCTCCCTGTTCACTATCTCTCTGGCTTAGTTCCCAGACCTCTTCCCTTCTCTTTTAGATTCATTCTTTTGAGCGAACTCATCCAGATATGTGGTTTCAAGTTACCTTCTAAGTACTAGTTCATTATCTACAGCCCATTTTTTTTCTGTCTGAACTCCAGACCTGAATAACCAAATAGCTCCATGCCAGCCCCACTGTGCTTAACAGAAATGGCAAAGTTAGTGTGACCAAACACCAAACTCTTGATTTTCCTTCAATTATAGTCCTTGTCCAGGCTTCCTTAACTCAGTAAGTTCAACTGTCTCCTTCATATTTAGAATTGTCTTCAATCTCTCTTCATTCAAGCCATTTGCTATCATTTGCTTTCTTTCCTACAACCATGACCAAAAGCAACTTAGGGAGGAAAGGGTTTATTTCACCTTACAGTTTACATTCTATCCTTAAGAAACAGTGTTTGAAGGAATAACAGCCAGTATACAGGAGCTATTCCTTCAAACATTCAACAAGCTCATGCATGAGGGCCTGTGCACTTACTCTCTTCCTTGAATGCTTGTCCACCATGCTGAATGCTCCTCCATCATGCTATAATCGGAATGCTTGAGTCCTTCTAAAATTAGAATGTGGAAGTCCAATCCCCAAAGCAATAAATAGTAAGAGATAACACATCTGAGAATTGATAGGTTTTAAGGGTAGAGTCCTTATTGAATGGAATTAATGCCTTACAACTTCTAATTTCCTTCAGAAACCCCTGACCATCAGATAGATAGATAGATAGATAGATAGATAGATAGATAGATAGATAGATTTATTTCACTATTTGTATTCCCACCACCACTAAACTATTCAGTTAAATGATACTAGAGGTTTGATGCTTAAGATCCAGTGAATACCAAGTTAATGTCTCTAGTTGTTCATACTAATTCACTGTAAATTAAATAGCATGAAATTACAAAACATGATAGTGCAGACAAGGCTAGATTAGATAATTGATCTTTTAAAATTATGTGTATACGTGTGTGGGTTTGTATATTTGAATACAGTATCTTCAGAGGCCATAACAGTCAGATTCCCTAGAACTACAATTATGGATAGTTGTGAGCTGAAAAACCACAGGTACTAGGAACTGAACTACATTCCTCTGCAAGAACAGCAAGTTCTTTTAACTGCTGAGCCATCTCTCTAGTCCCTAGATAATCTAAATTTGAAACCACTACTGCTAAGTCTCTCTATTCTCTTTAAAAAAGCTTAATTTCTATAAACAATTCATAAGCATCAAGATTTTTTGGTAGGTTACTGTTCTTTGCTCTCTGTTGCTATGGTAAAACACTGACAAAATAAAAAAGGGAGAAAGGGTTTGTTGTTTTGTTTTTTGGGTGGTTGTTTGGTTGTTTTTGTTTTTTGTTTTTGTTTTGTTTTGTTGCTTACAATTCCAAGTTACAGTCCATTGAGAGAAGTCAAGGCAGGAACTGATGCACAGGCATGTTACTTACTGGCTTGTTCCCCATGGCTTGCTCATCTTGCTTTTTATATATCTCAGGACCACCTACCCAGGGGTGATATCACACAAGGTAAGCTGGGCCCTCCCACAGCAATCATTAGTCAAGAAAGTGTTCCCACAGGCCAATCTGATTAGGCATTTTCTCAATTGAGAGTCCCTCGTCACATATGACTTTAGCTTGTGTCAAGTTGGCAAAACACTAGCCAGAACAGTTACATATAAGATTTTCACTATCTACAGAATTCAGTCGATCCTAGTGAATAATACTAAACAACTATTCTCAACATAAAAGTGAGTCTTAAACTAGCAGGATGACTCAGTATATAAAGGCATCTGTTGCCAAGCCTAAGTTTATATAACTCCTGGGACTTTCATGGAAAGAAAACACCAACCCACAAGAGCTGCCCTCTGACCTCCATGTTTGCCATGGCAAGCATGATAGATAGATAGATAGATAGATAGATAGATAGATAGATAGATAGATAG
>NW_026596149.1:3309902-3319260 GCF_907164565.1 Psammomys obesus | reverse complement strand
ATAGATAGATAGATAGATAGATAGATAGATAGATAGATAGATAGATACAAACAATAAAAAATATTCCCAGTGTTGAAGAGATGGTTCAGTGGTTAAGAACACTGGCTGTTCTTTCAAATTCCCAAGGTTTGATGCCCAACAGACACAAGGCAGCTCATAACTGTCTGTAATTCCAGTCCCAGGGGATCAGATGCCTTATTCTGGCCTCTGTGGGTATAAGGCACAAATGTGGTACACAGACATAATACAGGCAAAACACTCATAAACATTAAAAAAGCAAAGCAAAACAAAACAAAAACATCTAAAGAAACACTGTGATGTGGTACTGAGAAGAAATGTGTAAGCACAGTGACAGACAGAAACACACACTGGAAGGGTGTGTTTGTGGAATGGAACACACAATGGAAGGGTGCATGCCTTCAATTGCAGTAGTCCTTGAGGTAGGTGGATGGATTAGCTGTGAATCTGAGGCTAGCCTGGTCTGCCTGGTAAGTTCCAGGCCAGCCAGTGCATTGAGAAACCTTGGGGATGGAGGGTGGAGGTAACTAACGTAAATCAAATTTTAAAAATAAGTAAATGATAAAATTATTAAAGGAATTATTTCCTGTTCTACCTAATCTACAATTTTTTTTAAGTTAAAAACTAAAATGATTCTTCTGGCCTGGTGTGGAGAGAAAAGCCTATAATCTCAATACCCAGCAAGAGCCTGAGGCTGGAGAATAAAGTTTTAGAGGACAGCCTGAGCTACATAGAGACCCTGTGTCAAAAACCCAAACACAAAACACAGAAAGTTAGTCTTCAAACTTCTATTTTCAGTAATTATTGTTACATACTATATTACCGTTTGTTTTGAAAATGAAGCATATTTTTTCTAAGAGCAGGAAGAGGCACCAGGTAACACATTTATAGTAACCAAAAAACAATTTGTGCATAAGATTTTGAGTTGTAAAATATTTGTAACTCTTACAAAAATGAGAACCATTAATTGCAGTGCCATGGCAATTTTACACTCAATAATTTTATAGGAAACCATGGAATTAAAATGCAATGAGTGAAAATTATACATTTCTAGTTCAAATTTCCTTTGAAAGTTTACTATTTCATAACTTATGAGAAAAGGTACAATTCCTAGCAAATCCTGTCCAGTGTGGTTTTCTGTTTGCTTGTTTTTGCTTACAACTTATGTAATGTATGAAGGACTCAATCAAAGCTTGGGGAGATCTCTTTCATTCCATGACCAAGAAGTTAGTGACATGTCTTCTTTTTCTGTTCACTGTTTCAAGTAGAGCCTGGATAAATACCCTCACTCAATCGCTTTCAAGGAGAAATAAAAGGGAACAAGATATTTTACGAGTTAAAAGATCCAAGTTAAAACCAGAACAGAAAGGAATGGAGAGGCAATGACATAAACACAAACTATCGTGGGCTCCTCTTCCAACAGCACCCCCAAATACATCAAGCCCTGAAACCTCCACAGTTTCTCCTGTTAGTCCCATGACCAGCTGGGAGAAGGCTTCAAATTCTTCCAGATTTCTAACCGTAACGAGAACCGTAAGTAGCAGGCTATGACGATTACAAAATACAGTGCAAGAAAACTGCCAACAGATGCTGAGCAAAATGTATTTCTGTCTTCCCAGAAAAAAACGAAGGGAAGCAGATGAGGTAAAAAGATGTTTAAGTGGAAAGATGACAATCTGGGGTGACACATGGTTACTGTGTCACACTTGAGAGGGGGTAAGTGTAAAAAACGATCTACCCACACCTCTCTTCCTTCAGCACAGGGGGTGAGGGAAGGGTGGTCTCCAGAAAGCCAAAGAGAAGGTGCGAGCGGCCGCAGGCTGGCTGCGCCGTCCAGCCTGCGCTCAGATCGCAAGTTCCGCAGTCGGAGCGAGGGTGAAGAACCGGGAGGGGCTGGCGGCGGGGCGGCCCGCGCGCTTACCTGCTGCACCCCGAGGAACTCGTAGAAGTTGGACTGCACCTCCTCCACCAAGTCGAACAACTCCAGGTCCGCGCTCTCCCAGGCGCGCGCCGGCCCCACGGCCGCCAGCAGCAGCAGCAGCAGCAGCGGCCACGGCGGCCGCGCCGAGGCCGGCCCCGGTGCGGGGCGCCGGCGCAGGGGAAGCCGCGCGCCTCCCGAGCCGGGGGTCCTCATCGCGCGGGCTCCGCGAGGTCGTCGGCCGCCTCGCCGTGCGCCGCCCGCGAGCGGGGACGTGGCGGGTGGCGCGGGCTGTGGCGACGGCGCTGTCAGTCGGGAGCGCGGCCGGCCGGCCGGAAGCGGCCAGCCAGGCTGCCGGCCCGGCGCGAGCACCGACAGACGCGGAGAGGGCGGCGGGCCGGGCCTGCTGGGAGCCTTGACCAGTCGCGGCCCGCGCTCCCTGCCCGGACCCTCGGCCCCGGCCCCGGGAACAGCTGGAGCCAGCGCCGGCACCCTGGCGGCCGTGTGGGAGAGGCTTGCCAGGCCTCAGCCTATCCCAGGCCTCGCTTCCGGTGACATCACGTCTCCTAGCAACTGTGGGGCGGGGGCGGGGCCGGAAGTAGGAACTCCGGGCGCTCCGAACCCAGGCCTTGGAGAGCAGCGTTTTCAGTGGCTGGCTCCTCTTACACTGGTGGCACCTGTGACTGAGCTGGCTGAGAGGCGTGGACAATCACGGACGTCCAGGGCCCGGAACGCTTGCCTTTAGGTTCCCCCCCCCATGCTTTCTATCTTGACCATTAAAAGCCTAATTCAGGATCCATGTGTTGATTGAGGCTTCTGTTCCATCAATAAAGATAGGAATGAATTGAACCAGTGCCTAAAACACACAGATCAACTCCAGTGTGTTTTGGAGCAGGGAGACAGAAAAGGAATTTAACTAAGAAAAAATTTATACGTCTAATTATGAATGAAGATTTTCAGTTATATGCCATGTAAATAAGCAGCCTGTCGCTTCCAGGAGATCTGAAGCCCTCTTCTGGCCTCTGCAAGATCCTGCACACGCATGATACACAGATTTAAGCAAGCAAACACAGATACATATAAATAAAATGTAAAATAATTTTTAAAATCTAATATTTATGTATTTCCTTAAAGTAAAACTAATCGTGGGCCTAGTGTTGACTCATTCATCAAGACCACTTCTAGCTCTTGCAGAGGTCCAGAATTCTGTTTCCCCCAACCATGTGTTGGGGAGACTCACAACCGCCGAAACTCCAGCTCCGAAGGATCTAGCACCCTCCTCTGACTTCCACGGCGCCCGTGCGTGCGCACACACATATAGGCAGACACATCATCTTTACCAAGTCCCAAAATTAAAGCTAATTTTTGTTTATTCGGTGAGTGGAATGTCAAAATAATATGGCAACAACAAAAAGTTTTACCCAACACCCATCTTTTCTAGATTTGATCATCATATAAAGTGCAATATTATTTGAAAGTGATTCCATTTTACCACAACTGTAGCAGTATTAGTCTGAGCTCCTAGCAGAGTCTAGGATTTCTCTCCTGAAGTCTGTGTTGTGCAAGAACTCCAAGCACTAACTCCATTTTTAGGGAGTTTATCATTTTCTAAGGCAAGTAGAGTTGCCCACTCAGCACAGTGCTTCTCACAAAGGCATTGATCTTGAAGATTCTTCCTTTCCAGTTTCAATGATGCTTTTTTTCTCTGAGATGATGTTCTTACTGTTTCAGGTCCCTGCAATGACTGAAATTCAAATTTGGCACGTCTGTGTTAAACCGTTGTGCTGCAGAAGGCAATACAATTGAATAAATCTTTTGTTGAGGTCTGAGCTAAGGAATCTGGCAGTTATCAGCTGTTTTCTTTTTTGGTGACATTTACTGATCCTAGGCATGGATTTGTTGGCTTTGGCCTGGGCAGATAAAAAGAAACCACTGAAATGTTTACTTTGGATTGAATAATGGACTAGGGACACAAAGGAGGCCCAAGCGTATAGCCAGCAGTCCCACAAGACACCTGCTAAGTCTTGGATATTGCTTGAGGTTGAGGGGCTGTGCTTAGAGCAAAATCCTTTCATGTTCTACATGCATAAGGCTATAAGTCTATTTAAGGCTAACTACCTATATACATGGGCATTATTCTTCATACTCAAGAACTTGCAGTTACTTCTGAAGGCCAAGGAAATAAATGCCTTTCTGGTTCTTGGTCAAAAGTTCAGAGGAATCATGAACAGGAAAAAAACAAAAACAAAAACCGGAAGTTGACTGAACCTTACTAAGTGTATTCCAGTCACAACCTAGCTCATCTATTGTAATGCTAGGTTCACAGGACCCGCAGAGACCACCAGGAGATGACTCAATGCAATAGCAAGAGAGCTTTATTACAAGAGCAATCGAACTCAGGACCCAAGTCTCACTGATGCAGCAGTAGAGAAGTGGGACCCTGAGCTCTGAGTGAACAGAATTTTTAAAGGGAAGGTCTGTGATCAGGGGGTTTCCATGGCAGCAAGCAGGGGGGCACAAGTCTTGGCGTTGCAGAATTGGGTGAAGTTTAGCAGGGCAGGGTGACCTTTTCTGAGGCACACAATCACAATGGCTAAGGCAGGTAATCAAAACGGCTATTTTTCTAAACCATATCTGAAACATTGGGGAGAATTTTCCCACCCGATTCTCAACCAATTCCCATTGATTATTGCCAGGGAGTTTGTCTCTATTTTCTATTAAGGCTTTATTCTGTTATATTTCCTGGAGGCTGTTGCTAGGAGAGTTTACTTTGTTTTCTGCCAGGTGTACATTCTGTGATATTTCCTGGTAGCTGAATTCAGTTCCCAGTCAAGATCTTTATTTCAAAATGGAATTATATTCAGGCTAACTTAAACTCTTCACTATGACTGAGTGGAAGGTATCAGACACTCACTATACTTGTCTAATATCCATTTAGAACAAAATAAGCATCTATGTTATCTATGGGAATTTTGTGTGAAACTGAGATATATAGTAGTTTTTAAGTGTAAGACATGACAAGAGTAGAAAGTTTTGACCAACAATAAAGAGTAGGGGAAAAAAAGAAAATAGAAAATGTATAGATAAACCAGATGTTAAAGTTTAGATAATATCTTTGAAATGACTATTTGAAATGACTTACTACAAAATAAAGCAATCAGTCATAAAATGGAGGAGGAGAAGGTGGGTAAAATAAATAAGAAGGTGGAGAATTTTAACAGAATCAGTTGAAAATTTTGGCACTTTCTCAGACAATTAGGAATAGTGCTTCCTCAAGACCCAGCTATATCACTGCTAGGTATATACCCAAAATTTGCTCAAGTACACAACAAGGACATTTGCTCAACCATGTTTATAGCAGCTTTATTTGTAATAGCCAGAACCTGGAAACAACCCAGATGTCCATCAATGGAGGAATGGATACAGAAATTGTGGTATTTTTACACAATGGAATACTACTCAGCAATCAAAACGAAGGAAATCATGAAATTTGCAGGCAAATGGTGGGATCTAGAAAAGATCATTCTGAGTGAAGTATCCCAGAAGGAGAAAGACAAACATGGTATATGCTCGCTTATATAGACCTATAAGATACGATAAACATAATGAAATCTATACACCTAAAAAAGATAATCAAGAAAGCAGACACAGGGTAAGATGATCAATCCTCATTTAGAAAGACAAATGGGATGTGCATTGAACGTATGACAGGAGTCTACCGCAGAAGGCATCTGAAAGACTCTACCTAGCAGTGTTTCAAAGCAGATACTAAGACTCATAACCAAACCTTCAGCAGAGTACAGGGAATCATACAGTAGAAAGAAGGGGAGTTAGAATGATGTGGAAAGGATAGGAACTCCACAAGGACCAAATATATCTGGGCACAGGGTCTTTTCTGAGACTGACATTCAACCAAGGACCATGTATGGATATAACCTAGAACCTCTGCTCAGATGTAGCCTGTGGTATCTCAGTAACCAATTGGTTTCCCATAGTGAGGGGAACAAGGACTATTTCTGACAGGAACTCAATGGCTGGCTCTTTGACCTCCCCACCCCCCAAGGGAGGAGCAGTCCTGTTAGGCCACAGAGGAGGACTTTGCAGCCAGTCCTGAAGCTACCTGATAGAACAGGGTCAGATGAAAGGGGCCTCCTACCCTCCCCTATCAGTGGACTTGGAAAGGGGCAGGGAGGGAGGGTGGGACTGGGAGGGAATGAGGGAGTGGGATACAGAGTTAACAAAATATAAATAATAAGAAAAATACAAAAAAAAAAGCATGAAAGAATAAAAAACAAAACAAAACAAGGACTGGCATGAGTTTTTAAACCCTCAAATCCCACCCTGAGTGACACACCTCCTCTAACAAGGCCACCCTCCTAGTCCTTCCCAAACAGTTTCACCAATCGGGGACCAAGGATTTTTCAAACAAAAATATGAGTCTAAGGGACAATTCTCAGCCAAGCCACCACATTCAAAAACATCTGTAACTCTGCCTTTCATGTGCATTTACACTCTCATGCACACACCCTCCCCCACACATAATTAAAATTATAGGGGGAAGTGAACAGAGATACAGCAAGCTCAACTGCAAGAAAAACGAGTGTAACTTTAAGAATTCAGTTATATTGGAGTTAAAGTTCAGAACAGCTTGCTGGGTGTAGTGACAGCAATAACTTCAAAGAGCATCTGTAGCCTTAAACATCTTACAGAAGAATTAAGTTAATTCAAGGAGTTACATGCGCCCAACATAGGGACTCACATAAATAGCTGTGGCATAAACTGGAGTGAAATTTTCTTTTTTTTTTCTTTATTTTTTATTAATTACAGTTATTCACTTTATACCCCAGCTCTAGCTCCTTCCTCCATCCCCTCTCAATCCCATCTTTCCTCCCTCATTTCCTCCCATGCTTCTTCCCAAATCCACTGATAGGGGAGGTCCTCCTCCCTGAAGTGGAATTTTCAATAAGGACATTGAATTGTTCTCAGCATGGCATTTATGCAAGTGAGCCTGGAACAAAGCAGTTCATATTTGGCTAAAGAATTTTCTTTTGTAATTCAAATTTTGTGAGTTCTGCTATTGATAAGGCTGAAGGTGTGATTATGGTCAGGTGTGGCTGAGATTTGTTAAAATATACTTTGGGCAATGAAGAAAGTAGGAGTCCGGAAGCTGGGTGGTCATCCACAGAGATTGAGTAGTTCTGGTGAACAGGGGTATTGCACTGACCATTGCTTTCTGCAGGGAAATGAGGAACGGTTCTTCAGCAGTTCTTTATCTTGCTGCTATAACAAAGTACCTAGGAAAGGCATTATAGGGAAAGAAGGGCTTATTTTGGCTTATCGTTCAAGAGTGCAGTCCCTCACGGTGGAGATATTGAGCATGAGGCAGCTAGTTGCACTGCAGCTGCTGGTCGACAAAGTTGGGAAGACGGATGCTGGTACTCGGCTCACCTTTCCCTTTCTATCTTGCCTGGGAGACCATCCAGCACAGGGAATACTGCATCCCACATTTAGAATGAAGAGTCTCACCACAGTCAACCCAGTTTAGAAATTCTCTCACAGATACATCCAGGTCTGTCTCTAAAATGATTCCAGATTCTCTCAAGTTGACAATAAAATTTAACTATTACCTGTCCTATTTAATAACCAGGTGAAGGTTTCAAAAAGACTTCAATAAGCTAGCTGATAGTCTGGCTGATAGTCACTTTGGGTAAAATCAAATTTAACTATACCAAACAAAACTGAGTATTTTGCCTGTTATAGCTAAAATTAAAAAAAAATCTTGAAAAATCATTATTGCCCTGCTTTCTCCATGATTTAGAAATCCTGGTTCTTATTAAACCCTGAGATGTTCTCATGAGCCTCTATGAGGCTATTTCTGAAATACATGAATGTGAAATTCTAAGGTATCGTTGTTTTTTAATGAAACATTATCTTCACTCAATAATTTATTTGTCCAAACACCATTCACAAATTTATAAAGTTGACAAAGGTTAGAAAAATATTTTTTGGGATGCACTTCCTTTGGAAATAATTCCTTTTATACTGCAGTATTGAATTTTAGTTGTTTTGAAGGTCCTCATAAACAAATACAGATGCTCCTTGTGCTATAAATTTCTATTTATAGCAATATAGACATATTTCTAATGCGCTGACACTATGGGTTTCGCTTCGGTGTGTGATGTGCAAGTGACTCAGTCTCACAGTGAACTGAAATGTGGATTCTAGTCCGGGACTGATTAAATTTTTTAATCCTGGCTCTTCTCCTTTCTAGGCAGGTTATGTGTGAACCTCAGTGTCCACATCTCTATGTTTTGGTAACTACTAGGTTACCAAATTGTAAGGAAAGCAGTGCCTGGTGTTCAATAATGCTATTTAAAGAGCACTGTCTTTTCTGAGACATCTCCGCCCGTATGGCTTTAAGGTTTCTGCAGGAAGATCTTATCCTCTAGCACATGTTTAGATGTAGTCTTTAGGGACATTTATTATCAAACTTGGGCTGCGATTGCCTAGAAATTCATTGCCTAGAAATCAATCTTTTGACTGTCCAGCATGGTAGGAGACAAGACTTTCTTTACAAAATAATAGCTAGGTATGGAAGCCGGTTTAATATTTTGTTCCAATTCCATTAAAATAATATTATTTTTCTTTATTTTTGTAATTCTTTTTTTTAAATTCACTTTATATCCTTGTTATAGCCCCATCTTTCCTCCCGGCCCAGTCCCACCATTCCTCCTTTCCCCTCCTCTTTTCCTCAGAAAAAGGGGGACTCCCTTTCCCAATCCAGACCAGCTCGTCAAGTTGCATCAGGACTGAGCTTCCTCTGCCCCTGTGGGCTGGCAAGGCAGTCCCGCCAGGGGGAAGTGATCAAAAAGCTGGCAAGTGAGTCCGTGTCCAATCCAGTCCCCACTTCCCTTACTAGAGGACCCACATGAGGCCTAAGCTCCCCATCTGCTACATCTTTGTAGGGGGTTGGTGCATGGTCCTTGGTTGGTGCTTCAGTCTCAGCAAGCCCCTCTGGGTCCTGGTTAGTTGGCCCTGTTGGTCTTCTTGTGGAGCTCCTGTCACTTCCGGGTCCTTTTTTCTTTCCTCCCTACACATCACCCAATGTTTAGTGTGAGTCTCGGCATTATATTCATTATTTTTCATGCTAAGTAGATACTGAAGTAAGAGCATATGACCAATTGAACAAAATAAAGGAAAAATATGCACATTCAATGATGGGGTCACAGAAGAGTAAATGATCACTGTCATCTTCTGCTAAAATAGCTCCAAAGTTTCAGATGGTGATATTTCCTGCTACTTTTAGACTTTATAATATATGCATATAGTATATGTATAATATAACATATAGTTTATATATGGTACAGTATGTAATATATAATATAATATAATATAATATAATATAATATAATATAATATAAT
>NW_026596149.1:3198982-3309892 GCF_907164565.1 Psammomys obesus | reverse complement strand
ATATAATATAATATAATATAATATAATATAATATAATATAATATAATATACCATAAAAAAACTCATGTTAAAATGATATTTTCTGCTTCTTGTGCATTGTATAATATACCATAGAAAGACCCATGTTAAAATGTCTCTCTTCTATTACATGGCTCTAGCCATCAATTTATCAAGGTTTGTAGCTGCCTGATTTGAATCTTAGTTTCCCACCTTTGAAGAACTCAGACATTTTCCCTTACCAGGTCCTCAGTTCAGTCTGGACACAGTGATTGTTGTATTTTCCTTACATATGAAGGCTCCAATTAGTCTTCAAAAGAAATTTTATCAGACCTCTTCATTATTTATTATCTGACTGAACAGCGTGGGTTTGGCATTCTGCCGTCAGCCTCCAATATTGCTTGTGATGCCAAACTGGAGCACAAAGGCCAGAACAGTGTGTCTGTCCACCTCAGTCAAGAGGCCCCAGCTACGACCTCAGGGTATAGAAATCCCATGCCTCATAAATGGTTATTATTACATTAACTCCAAGGAGGTGGCATTCTTTACAATACTAATTTAGCAACATTGCGAACATGGAAAGAAACATAGAGTAAGAACTGAGTCCAGGATAAATAAGGAAAATTTTAGCTTGCTGCAGCAAATATGATTATTCTATTTCTTCCAAGTTACTAAGCCAAAAAACAGTTTCATCACTCTACCTCTGATCTGCCATGCTTTATCACGTTTGCTTACCACAGAAAAGATTTTAGTGCCAAGATTCAAAAGTCCTTTAACTTAAAATAACAGTAATAATAATAATTAATAATAACAGCAACAATAATTTCACCACCAGAGGGCAAAACTGGGGGGAGGGTGTTTGTTTAGCATTGAAAAGGAATTATCTTTTGTGAGCATAGTTTACTCTGGGCGGAGCTTCAGAAGTTTCTAATAGGAAGTGATGACTCTTTTTTGTTCATGATTATTGTATTTGGGAAGGTATATATGTGTGCTCCGTGGCACACGTGAAGAGGTCACAGACAACTTGTGGGAGACTGCTCTTCCCTTTGTTGGTATGGGTCTCAGAGATTCAATTCAGCTCTTTGGTTCGGTGGTGGATGCCCATAAGCACTGAGCCATCTGTCTGGAGCAGAAGATAGTAACTCAAACCTTTGCAGTTAAGAAAAGCGGCATCTTTGCAAGTTATGATGAACCACATGCCCTTATATTTATATAGTTTTTAGCGTCTTAAAAGAAAACTATTTACAGGGAATGGTGGCACAAACCTATAATCCCAGCACTTGGGAAATCGAGACCTCAAGTTTGTGAGTTCAGAGATAGTCTGGCTATATAGGAAGACCTTGTCTCAAAACCCAAAAAGCAAAACCAGAAAAACTCTCACTCTCTTCTTTCCTTTGTCTGTCATAAATTTGCACATGATGAAGAAAATAGAATCAAACTTTTAAATCTTAGCTCTAGTCCTTATCTAGACTAGATAAGTTTTATACTGGTTTTAGTAAATGATGTCTCGTGATGGCTGCTTTTCTAAGCATGTCTTTCAGGTCAGCCTGTTTCAAGTTAATATAATTAGTTGATGCACTCTGTCTTTACCTCCATCTAAAGGTGGACTCACTGACTCTTGACTCTGACTTTGATTTATACTTTACCATTAGCTAATTTTGTAACTGTAAGATGAAAATAACCGATAAGCACAACAAATGATATATTATACCTTTTGAAACCTCGATGCCGCTATGCCAGAATCATGAAAAACAGTAAGTAATTTTCTCATTACAGTAAATTATTAGTAGGAGACAATGATAAAATCTCATGAGGGCTAGGGAGGCAGTTTGATGGGTAAAGAGCGTGTGCATAAAAGTTGGGCTCTGGCTAGACTAGGCAAACTAGTGAACGCTCCAACTTTGCTGAGCTCCGTCTCAAAAAATAAGGTGGCAAGCTCTAGAGGAACATAGCCAACATTGACCTCTGGCCTCTACACACACATACATGTAAACACAAATACAAAGAATTACTTCAGTAAAAAATTTAGTTCAATATATGTAAATCCTGTCAAGTGAAACTTCAGAAAGCTTTGTTATTTGTAACTTGTAAGTTGACAAAAAACATAGTAAAAGAAACCAGAGTTTATAAATTAAGGTGCCTGGGAGGTAAGAGAATGCCTTATTTTAATCCTCTTGGATTACACTCTTCCCCATTTCCTGCCCCTGAGTACCTGCTAAGACCATTTGCCCTCTATCGATTAAACACGATTCCAAATTACAGCTGGCAGAGGGTGAGAATGCTACCAAGGAAGTGCTGGCAAAATATGCTGTTTGTTTTCTTTTGGCTGCTCCTCCTAGCCTGGTCATTGTCTCCAGTGTTAGTCCCTGGAACTCGAGTTGTCATCAGGAGCTCCAGAACACAGGCGGGTACCACCACGTGTTCAAAAAGAACGGGTTTTTTTTGTTTTTTGGGGTTTTTTTTGTTGTTGTTGTTTTGTTTTGTTTTGTTTTTTATCCAGATGAAATTATTTTGAAGTTAAAAGTAACATATGGTGAAAAGTTGAAAAAGGTATTTAGTAGCATACTAGTGAACATTCCATGACTTGCCTTCTGCTGAATTAGTGAATTACGTTGGAGTATTGGGGGAGTTAACTATGGGTGCTTGAAGTAGCATGAGTCAGGAGTTATTTACTGGAATACAGATGGTTTAGTCGACGGCTACGGTTACCTTACGCGGCTCTTACTGCCTTTCCACAGTCCCTCGGTTAGAGCGCAGCCTCGTGCTCCCTCCTGCATGCAGGATGAAACAGTGATGGGCCCAATCTTGTGCAGACCTTGCAGGCAACTCGCAGCTGCAGGGGGTTCATGCTGGCAACGGTCAGTGTCGCATACAGGATGTGCTGTCTTCTACCGGTCTTCCCCACCATCTGGGCTTACATTGTTTATACCTTCTCTTCTAAGATGCTCCCTGAGCCTTCAGAGGGCAATTGGTTGGCTTTTAAAAATTATTTTAAGTATCTGGGTGTGAAGTTAAGGGCCTTTAGCCCCAGAGGAAAAGACAAGGGGTTTTTTTTTAGTTCAAAGCCTGGTTTACATAGAGAGTTTCAGAGGCCAGCCAGAGCTAGACTGTGTGTGTGTGTGTGTGTGTGTGTGTGTGTGTGTGTGTGTGTGTGTTTAGGGTCTGGCAAATGACTTAGTGGGTAAAGGTGATTGCTGTCAAATCCAACAACTTGAGTTTGATTCCCAGAACTCATGGTGGAAGAATAGAACTGGGTTCCACAACTGGGTACTGAGTACACACACACACACACACACACACACACACACACACACACATCAGTCAATCAATGATACCGTTTTACTGCAAATGGTTTTGATTGGCTGCTTCCTGCCACCAAATTCTCAAAAGCTCCACTTGTCACCCTAGTATTACCCAGTCCACAGTGGCTTCAGTGGGTCTTCTGTAGATGCAACTTCTGCCTTCAGCAGACTTTTCTGTTTGGTAATAATACTGTCAGTGTTGGTATGTTCTTGTGGAATGTATACAATTTACCCTTGTTGATTCAAATGCTGATTTCTCCACCCTACTACCTGGTTTCAATCCAGACATTGCATTGTGACGCTTATTCTAAGCATCTCAAGTGTGTGTAAACATGCCACCATTTGTGCTTTGTATCCTCAATAATACAACCAGCCAGTGCTGAGCAATGGAGAGAATAGGGTGGGACATCCTGGTCAGGAGGGGAGGAGAAGATATCTAGTGAGAGAAGTTGGAAAGGAGAGTTTGGCAGGAGAGGACTTGGAACCACGAGGAGAGAAGAACTGGACCTAAGATATGACTAAAAGCAAGTATAATGTGGGAAATCTGAATGGGAGGAAGCTATGCAGGCTTGGAGGTTTAGGATGGAGTAATTATTGCCCAGCATTGTGTTCTAGGTTAATTAAATAAACCCTAGTCTCTGTGTGGTGATTTGGGTATACAGCTGGTTTAGGAATAACCACCGCTTAACTAAAAGATAAGTCAAATATAAATATTGAATATCAACAACATGTCAGTAAAAGTGCCAGTAAGACGCTATGCAGTGCTTTTCTTAAAAACACTATAGGGTCTCTTAAGGGTAATCTCACACAATAAAACAGCCACTCATGGAAATGAATGATAAGAAATCTTTTCAACACAACACAGCTCTTTTTTTCTTCTCAGAAATGACTCAAGTCAGTAATAAAACCTCTGCATCTGAACCTTTAAAAATATGTTTAAAATCTTCCAAATGATATATTTATTTAAATATATATTAAATATATTTATTTATTTAAATATAAATACTAAATATATATATGTATATATACATATATACATATATATGTGTATTTAGTATATATATATATATACTAAATATATATTTAGTATATATATATACTATATATATAGGGACATGGTATATATATATATATATAGGGACAGGGTATCTCTGTGTTGCCTTGGCCATCCTGGAATTCACTTTGTAGACCAGGCTGGCTTCGAACTCAGAGATCTACTTGCCTCTGCCTCCTGAGTGCTGGTATTAAAGGCATGCATCATCACCTCCCAGCTTGTTAGAAATATTTTTAGCATCCCACTTTTCAATTAGTTTTCAAAAACTACTATAAAAGATCAAGAAGGATGGGAAAATACTAAGCTAAATTTTTTCAAAACAGGGTTTCTCTGTGTAGCCTTGGCTGTCCTGGACTTGCTTTGTAGACCAGGCTGGTCTCCAACTCACAGCGATCTGTCTGCCTCTGCCTCCTTAAGTGCTGAGATTAAAGGCACCACACCCTGTACTAATTTTTAACAAAAGCTCTTGCAGGATTCCCCAGTAGAACTGAAAAAAGAGCCCATGACTAAACGGCAGCCTAATTATACATACAGTCTATGCATCTATGTCTTTGAGAGAGGAATTTTTCTCATCTCTGACAGCCATTAAAATGATGTCTCTCTGCTGGGTGTGGTAGCACAGCAGGCAGGAAGAGGCAGAAAAAAAAATTCAAGCACATAACTATCTTCTCTAAGAATCTGTGTCCTGCCATGCACTTGCCATATACTGGGCTGGCCTTGAACTCAGATCTGCTTGCCTTGTCTGCTAGATTAGAGGTATGTTTGCGTTCCAGCTGGATCACACAGACCTAGAAGGTCTTCTGATGTGATCTCTTCCCAGAATGGCCAAATTTCTCTACGATTGTAAACTAAACAGCTGTGGGGAGGATCCTTTTAAGAGAAGAGCCATCTCTATCTGTTGTTTTCCCTTTTCTCGCCTTCCCCTTTTTGGAAGTCTCATTGTATGTATGTTGGGCATGATGGTTTCCTGAAGGGCTCTCTGTTTCTGTTTCTGTTAGTTTTTCTTTGTTCTCTTTTTCTTCCTGATACGCAGAATAGAACACCTGCAATCGGCAGAATCCTCCCCCAACCATAGTTCTCCCAGTTCATATGTTCTGTTGAAGCTCTGAAGTGAATTTTCATTTTAAGTTTTAGATTTTTATACCCCTTCCTTCTCTCAATACTGAGTCTACTTTTCATTGATATTATTTGTTTGTTGATAAATCACTCTCCTACTTTTTTTTTCTCTTTTTTTGTGGGGGAACATAGCTTCCTCTGTTTTGTTTTTTGTTTTTTTTTTTGTAAATATCTGAAAGAGTTGATTAAAAGTCTCTCATGTGGGGGCTGGAGCAATGAATGGCTCAGTGGGTAAGAGTACTTGCTGTACAAGTATGAGGACCCGAGTTCAGATTCCAATATCTATGTTTTAAAAAATGCTGACTTGGGCTAGAGAGATGGCTCAGAGCTTAAGAGCACTGAGTTCAATTCCCACAACCACGTGGTGGTTCACAACCATCTATAATGAGATCTGGTGCCCTCTTCCGGGGTATAGGCATACATGCAGACAGAACATTGTATGCAAAATAAAACAAACAAACAAACAAACAAATAAACAAATCTTTTAAAAATCCTAACTTGAAAACAAACAAACATTGCTCACATGGCCATGTGGACACGCACCTGTACTCTCAGGACCATGAAGACTGGAGCATGGATGTCACTAGGCTTTGTCAGCTGCCTGCTTAGATCCAGGTTCAGTGAAAAACCCTGTCTCAAGGGACTAGAGCCAGGAAAATAGATCCTGTCTCAAAATTAGAATTTATGTAGAGGAAGACATACCTATGTCCTCCTGTGTGCTCAAGAAACACACACCCATACACATACACATATACACACATACACACCCATACACACATACACACATACACACACATACACACATACACACCCATACACACATACACACCCATACACACACATACACACATACATATACAACACAGACACACACATACACATACAAACACACCTATACACACACACACACAGACATACAACACATAGACACACACACACCCATACACACATACACATGCACACACATACACACATATACACATACACACCCATACACACATACACATACAACACATAGACACATACACACATTCACACACACAGACACACACACACACATACAACACATAGACACACACACATACCCGTACAACACATAGACACATACACACACAGACACACACAGATATACAACACATAGACACACACACATACACATCCATACACACATACCTATACAACACATAGACATATACACATACACACACATATACACACACACAGACATACAACACATAGACACACACACATACACACACATACAACACATACAACACATAGACACATACACACGCATACATAGACACATACACACGCATACACACACCCATACACACACACATCTCTGTTTAAGCGTGGTGTATGAGCTCATATCTGTAAGCTCTACATGAGAGAGACTAAGTCAGGGAGCACCGTAAGTACGACTCTGTCTCAACAATAACAATAAGAAAAAAGTCTGTGTTCAGGTCACCACCTGAGGGTTTGAATTTTCTTATAGGCATTTTTAATTCCCACTTTAAATTTCTTTACTATTTTATTTTATGTATGTGGTTGTTTTATCTACATGTTTATCTGCATGCCACAGTGTGCCTGGTGACTACAAAGGCCAGTAGAGACAGGCAGATCACCTGGAGCTGGAGATACAGATGGTGATGAGCTGCCATGTGGGTGCCGAGAATCAAACCCAGGTCTTTGGAAACGCAGTCAGTGTTCTTAACTGCTGATTCACCTCTTTAGTCTAAACTGCTCACTTTTTATCTTTTCTGTGGACCTCATTTTCTTGCTTTGTATGTCCCAAAACTTTTGGTTGAAAATAGGAAGTTACATATGATGCAGTGCAGTAAACTGGGAATCAGATTTTCTTTTTTCTTTTTGTTCCCAACGTTTGCTGTTGTTGTTTGTTGTTATAATCCATACTTGCTTTCTCCTGAGTTTCCTGAGTTAATTCTCTGAAGTATGCACTGTGTTTAGATCTAATGAGTGGGCCAGCCTCTGCTAAGTGGCTCTGTGCATACACTGAACCTGTCTTCAGTGTTCAGACAGCCAGCTTACAGCTTGGCCCTCCCCTCCTGTGAGCCAGACAGAAGAATTTGGGGTTCACCCAACTCTTAGCATGTGCGTGGTCTTCTAGCTTCCAAGAATATGTCAGTACTTTTAAAATTCTATTATTTTTTTTTCAAAAAAATTGTTTTTGGTTTGTACTTTCTCCCAGACATGATTGTCACCCGGCAACTATGACATTCAGTAATTGTCACGGATTTGGATTCTTTTCCATCAATGCCCGGGAAAATGCTGTTCATAGTGCATGAGCTCTGAGTCAGGTCAAATGAAGACAAGTCTTAGGAGTGGGGATTTTCAGGGACCTGCTAAACAGATCATATAATGACTGCTAACTGGAAGTGGGGTGACAACAGCAGACCTTCTCCTCAGTCTGTGTGTGCTCAAGGATGCGTTGGCTTTCACCATAATTACAGTCAAAATCTTATTAACTCCAGTTTTCTTGTGCACACATATATGTGTGTGTGTGTGCATTTTATGTATGAGTTCACCTCTGTGTACAGAAGCCAGAGGTCAATGTTGGCAGGAGCCTCTGCCTCAGTTTCTGAGACAGGACAGTGAGGTGACTCAGCACGTAAAGCTGCTGTCCACTGAGCCTGACAACCTGAGCAGGACCCTGAAAGCCATGACGGAAGGACAGACCCCCTCCTGCCAAGTTGTCCCAGGACCTTCATGGCATGTTTACACCCCACTGACACATGCACACAGCACAGATAAATAAATGTCATTTGAAAAAGAGAAAAGAAAAGGAGAAGAAAGAGGAGACATTATTATAAAAGCAAGAAATGCTAAACAAATAACAGCAGCTACATTCAGTGGCTCACAGCTGCAACCCCATTACGTGGGAGACTGAGGCAGAAGGGCTGCTGTGAATTTAAGGCAGCCCAAAGGACAGTGTGAGACGCTGCCTCAAAAACCAAAACAAGACAGAAAGCAAACAAGACAGAACAAAACAAAAAACCTCCAAATAGGTCAGTAAAAAGAGTAATCATGAGCGGTTTTATGTCAATGAACATGAAAATGTCGAGAACACAAAGATTCTACCAAAGTGCAATTTACACAAAATGTCACAAGGAGGAGAAAAAAATAGTCTTAAATTTGCATGATCTTTAATTACAATTGAGGACACTGAATTGGGGACTTTTTAAGGCTTAGATGGCTTCTACTAAATTCTAATAGTGAAGAATTTATGAATGTCCTTGTACTCTTATATTTTTTCAGAGATCAGAAAGGAGAGCACTATTACATTAGACTTCTCATGATGGTGACAAATACTGGTAAGAGACAGTTTAAAACAAGAAAGACTTTTGTCTTACAGCCTCAGAGGGTTCAGCACACAGCTGACCGGCTCCACTGTCTCTGGGTGAAACGTGATGGCTCCTCTCATGGAGACAGGAGAGAGATGCAAAGCTGGAAGGGCCAGGAGCATGATACTCCCTTTATATTTGACATTAGACTGCTGGTACCTACTCCCTCTCCCCCCTCAACAAACCCCATCTCTTTGTTTCCATTGCCGGCTATAAAGCCATTAAACTATGAATCTATCTACCTATGTTGATCAGCTGATTTTACATTTAAAACGTCAGTTAGTGAGTTCCACCATATTAGGGGAAATTCATATAATTGCCCCAGCCACCATGTTTAGCAGGCACACCCTACTAACCCACAGCCGCTCTCCCCAGGGAACCAGGTAGGCTAGCTGCATGCTTCTCCCCCTCTTCCTCCAGACACAATCTCCCAGTCTCACACCCAGCTCTGCAACAGAGCACGTGCTGCAGCCATCCCGCAGCTTGCGGCTGTCTCTGTGTATGCCACACATCCTCCCCTTTTAGCCTCCCTCCCACTCCACATTGCTCTATCCCAGTCTCCCCACTCTACTGGATACCCCCTGCTGACCAAAGGCTCGATTGCCAGGGAAGCAGTTAGACTGACTGCAAATCTTCACCTTTCCTGTCCTCCACCCTCACCCCAGTCTCATCTCCAGCTTGGTAGAAGAACACCTGCTGTGGTCTCCCTTTTATCTCTGGCCCCATCCCCATCAGATCAGAAAGATCTTCTCCAACCTTCCTTGCCCAAACTGATCCTATTATCCCAGCCTCAACACCCTACTGAACACACCACCTGAGCAGGCTAGAGAAACAGGCCCATAAAAAATTTTCTACCAGGCAACACACACCTATCACACTCTCCGAAAAAACCAAAAGGGAATAGAAACCAAGAAACAAAACACCCACCCAACAAAGAAAACCCCAGAAATCAGCACACAAACCTATAATTATCCCAATCTGGATGCCTACATACCAATGTAAAAACACAATAGCCAGAAAAATATGTCTCCTCTAGAGCCCAACAACCCTACCACAGCAGGCCGAGTACTCCAACATAGCTGAAACACAAGAAAAAGATCTTAAGACAGCCTTTATGAATATGACAGAGGGAGGTCCTCAAAGAGGAAATGAATAAACTTCTTAAATAAAAAGTTCAGGAAAACACAAAGAAACAGTGGGAGGAAATAAAGAAATTCAGGAAAACATAAGCAAACAGTGTAAGGAAATGAATATAACTGTTCAAGACCTGAAAATTAAAAAACAAAACAAAACAAAACTGAATTTAAAAAAAACTGAGGGAGTTCTGAAAATGAGAAATGTAGTAATTCTAACAGGAACTACAGAGGCAAACACCAATAGAATACAAGAGATGAAAGAGAATCTCAGGCATTGAAGATACAGTAGAAGAAATAGATGTATCAGTCAAAGAAAATGTTAACTCTAAAAACTCCTGACACAAAATATCCAGGAAATCTGGGACACTGTGAAAAGATTGAATCTATGAATAATAGAAGAGTGGAAGATGAATACCATCTCAAAGGCCCAGAAAAATATTTTCAACAAAATCATAGAAGAAAAACTTCCTAACCTGAAGAAAGAGATGCTCATGAAGGTACAAGAAGTTTACAGAACAGCATATAGACTGGATCAACAATCAAAACACTAAATGTACAGAACAACGAAAGACTATTAAAAGCTGCAAGGGGAAAAGACCAAGGAACACATAAAAGCAGACCTATCAGAATTGTACCTAACTTCTCTACAGAGACTCTAAAAGCCAGAAGGGCCTGGACAGATGTGCTGTAGACTCTAAGAGAACACTGATCTCAGCCCAGACTGCTATGTCCAACAAAACCTTTAATCACCATGGATGGACAAAATAAAATATGATAACCCTCCATGATGAAACAAAATTTAAGCAATATAGGAGAGTTTAAATGAAGAGTCCAAATTTTCTTTAACAAATCATAATCTCTCTTCATCAGTCTGGAGACCAAATCCCTTTCTGTCTTTAACCCTTTGCCGTTGTTGCCCCATCTCATGATTCACGCTTCCCTGCGACCATTGCCATCGTCACATTTACATCCACTGTGGCCGCTATTTGCACTATTGTACTCTGGGGGTTACTGTCTGCCCTTAAAAGTGGGCATTCAGGGGAAATGCAGCTGGTTTGTTCTTTCGTTTTGCCTCCTAACACTCGGCTTTAAAACCATGCTTTCAGTTTTGTTATGACTCCTAAATGTTTCAAACCTCTTTAATAAAGAGGAAATTGTGGAAATGCTCAGCAAGCTTTGCTTCAAGCCATCCTTCCCAGCGCTCTTGCTGAAGCCGACACCGTCCTTATGCCAGCCATCCAGGTGACTGATAATTCTACAACTGGAAACGCCCAATGAATCCTTTCTGTGTTTGTAATTCTTACTGGCAATTCATAACTACCAAATACACAGAGACCCCCCCCCCCCTCTAGTAACCTACCATATTTCCTGTAAAAAACTGAAATGGTAGATGAATACAAATGGTTAATTAACCAAAAAAGACTGGCAGTCTTAGGAAGCTAGACAGGGCTTGGGGAAGATGGAAGGTGAGGACTGGAGTTTGGATCCGAAGCATCTGAGGGTGAGGTAGCCCAAGGGAGACCTGGCCAACAAGCAAACTGGCCAGAGGGGCCAAAGCAGCGAGCTCTGAGCTCAGTGCAAACAAGGACGACTCCTGATGTCAACCTCAGGTTTCTACATGCGTGTATGCACGCACATACATATGCACTCTTGCATGTACACATGCACAAAACACCTTTTGAACACACGGACACATATGCATGCATACTGCACACAGACACACATGCAGAAAGTCCAATAGTAAATATAAAAATAAAATGTTTACTTTTGCAAATAACAACAATGCATATAAGTGAATGTTTGAGATCAAAGAAACTGAGTTTTGTTTTAAACATTAACACTTTATAAAAAAAAGTGATACTTTTGAACTGTAATGGCAGTATTCATTTTCTGTTTGTTTGTTTGTTTTTTGTTTTTCTAAACACAGTGCAGTAACATGCAGCAATAGTCCTTATTGTCTCCTGTCCCCAGGGCATTTATGCAACAATTACATTTCAGAAGAAAATGTCATGCACAGGAAGATTCTCTAATTATTATTAATCATTGAAGAGAAAGAAACATGTAAAATCAAGTTACATAACATGATAAAAAGTGACATTATACAACTTTTAAGCTGTAATTACTGCGCTGCAGTGTAATTCAGTGACAGGGCACTCAGTGTGCTTGAGGCCCAGAGTCTAACACTCACGCGGAAATAAAAATCACTATTACCAGAACCAGTGAGGAGGACCGTGAGGAAAAACTTTCTTAACATTAGACAATTTGAAATAAATTACATTATACGAGAAACAGAATTACCTAGTAAATGAGTCCCAGGGGTCAAACTCGGGTCTCCTGGCTCGATGGCACACACCTGCACACTCTGAGGCACCTCACCAGCCCTAATAAAGTTTTCAGTGACTCAGTTGTCAGTATGGTGGGTTTGTATACCGTTTTATACTCCACATTATATTCGCATATAAATGTTTTGAGTTAAAAAAAAAAAGTGGTCACTACCTCCCCCTGAGGAGGGAGCAGCCTTGCCAGGCCACAGAGGAGGACAAAGCAGCCAGTCCTGATGAGCAAGGGTCAGATGGAAGGGGAGGAGGACCTCCCCTATCAGTGGACTTGGGGAGGGGCTTGGGAGGAGATGAGGGAGGGAGGGTGGGACTGGGAGAAAATGAGGGAGGGGGCTACAGCTGGGATACAACGTGAATAAACTGTAATTAATGTATTTAAAAAAGGGGGTCACAAAGGAAGAGTTTAAGAAGGCCTGGTCTAGTTCATAGTTAACCTGGGACAGACACAACCTATTTTTTGAGCCAGGCCTGTGAGGTGTCGGGGAGGTGGTGGGATTGGGGGAGGGTTTGAACACAGGGCCACCTTGATGTGAGGAGAATGTTCTGTCAGAGAACATTACCTCCCTCTTGTTGTATACTGGTCATCTTGACACGAGCAAAGGGAAATTCACCACCCTGTGGCCCTCTCCATGGATGTGGCAGCTGGTTCTCCGGAACCTCCAGGCATTCCTGTTCCGGGAAGGTTTACCCCCTTCCCTTTAGAGTGCCCGGTGGCTTACTGCTAACACAGCGCTGCAGCAGTGTGGAAACCTTCCTCGGGAGAGAAAGAACAAGGGAACATAAAGTGCGTGCATGTTTGTGGGGTAGTGTTGTTTGGGTTCAGCCTCGGTTTTAGTTAGTGACCAGTAACCAAAAAAATCTATCGATCTATCTATCATCTATCTATCATCTATCTATCTATCTATCTATCTATCTATCTATCTATCTATCCATCCATCCATCTATCTATCATCTATCTATCTATCTATCCATCCATCTATCGATCTATCATCTATCTATCTATCTATCTATCTATCTATCTATCTATCTATCTATCTGTGGGGCTGGGAGATGGCCCAGTGTGTAAAAGCACTTGCTATGTTAGTGTAAGGATCTGAGTTCAAATCCCCAGTGCCTACCCACAAAAACCTGTAATTACAGCCCCAGAGATCTCAGAATGGCAGGTCTAAGAGCTCATTGGCTAGTCAGCTTGACCAAAACAGCAAAGTTCAGAGTCAGTGAGAAATCCTCTCTCAAGAGATTAAGACAGAGAACAATATTTTTAAACATGAGATTAAATTCCCTTACATTAAAAATAACAATACCTGTAAGCTGAATTCAAAGGCATAAATAAAGTGAATATTAAAAACGGCAGGTTAACAGCCTTTTAGGCGTTAAACACACACTGGGATTTTCTCCCATTCACAAATAAAGTAAGCCTCCCCTGCCTCCCCACAGGTATACTTAACACAGCCACTAAAATTAACTGAGTAAAGAATTAATTTTCTAAAACGAGAGATTTATAGTTTGTATATTAACCAAGCTTTTCAGGTTAAGCTTGCATATACATTTCATCGGTCAATGAATGTTAAGCACTTACTCTATGTCAGGCACCATTTTCAGATGATGTGTCCAAGCTGTGAGAAAGAAACACAGCATGGCCTTAAACCATCAGCAAAGTCGCTTGTAAGAGTTCTTGCATCACCGCGGCATCCCTGCTGAGGTCTGACTCAGGCAAAAGATCTCCTTTTCTATAAGCTGTTGGTGGCTGTGCAGGGCAGAGTATGGGGCTTGGGGCGTAGAGCGCAGAAAAGATTGACAGAAAATCAAGGTGTGTTAATTCCCTGCTAGATGTTGGAATGGATTTTTTTCTTCCAAACTCTGGGGAGTCTGCTCACCTAAATGCACCAAGGATTTCAAACTTAGAATCAAACATTGCAGACCATAAAAGTTAATTATCCAAAGCTTTAATCATATTTAAACTTGTATAAAGTCCAGGCACAGGAGAAAATTCAGTTATTTTCTTCCTTCCTTCCTTCCTTCCTTCCTTCCTTCCTTCCTTCCTTCCTTCCTTCCTTCCTCCCCCGCCTCCCTCCCTCCCTCTCTCCCTCCCTCCCTCCTTCCTTCCTTCCTTCCTTCCTTCCTTCCTTCCTTCCTTCCTTCCTTCCTTCCTTCCTTTCCTCCTTCTTTTTGTTTGGGGGGAATGGGGGATCTTTCGAGACAGGATTTCTCAATGTGTAGCCTCAGCTGTCCTGGAACGCACTCTGTAGATCAGCCTAGCCTGGAACTTAGAGATCTATTTGTCCCTACCTTCTGGGTGCTGGGATTAAACGGGTGCACCACTACCCCTGGCTAACAAACAGAAATATTTATTGAAACATATATAAATAATAAAAAGTCACCCAGGCACCTAAAACTCAATTCCACCAATTTTCTTAAATCTTTGCTATTTCTCCTACTGTAACTATCACCACAAACACTTTTCAGTGTGTTTCAGGGTGGTTTTTTGTTTGTTTGTTTGTTTTGTGTGTGTATGATGTTTTATTTATTTTAAGAACATTATAAAACTCAATCAGACCTAAATTTGAAACCACTTCCAACTTGCAAAAAATATGAGCCAGTGACTTTTAATTTTAGAGAAAGTGACTTTTATTTTAGAGAAAGGATGTCATAGCCATTTGGAGTGACAGAGTAGCCCGATCATTCAATATTCATAGGTTCTGTGGAAATTAACATAGTAAAGCATCCTCTTGAACAGTTTATCTTCAACTACCAACCAAAACCCAGAGTGAAGTTTATTGTGTTTTTCTTTTAATTACTGAAACAGTTGTATTTGTGGCATAACAATAATTTTGCACGTGTGTTTTTGATCCACATACAAATATACTCATATTTCTCTTTGTTGACTTTCCTGCATTATCCACACATTATATAGTTAGTAGGTTCCAGTTATATGTCCAGGGCTCTTTTGGACTGACATAAACAGACATGGTACCTCTCACGTTATTCTTCTAATCAAATGAGGGAGAGAGACTGGAATTAATTCCCAAACCGATAAACAATGTGACCATAATAAGACAAAGAAGGACAGCCATAAAGTTGTTTGAAGCCAGTTATGGCAGCACATATATATAGTCCTAAAACTCAGGAGGTTGAAGCAGGAGGATTGCAAGTTCTAGACCAGCCTGGGCTATTTAGCAAGCCTGTCTCAATAGTCTGAGGATTGGGGACCAGTGACAGAGCACCTGCCTAGCAGATACAGGGCCCTGAGGTCCATTCCCAGAACCAAAACAAGACAGCAAACAAACAAATAAATAAAGACATTCTCTTGGATCTGGGTTCTTGGAGGAAGCAGGCTGGGGTGGGATCTGTATGGTTAACATGTTTACAGCAGGAAGAGGCCAGGGTAAGGATTACACTGTGTGGGATTAGCTGGGAAGGAGCAGGTAAGGGCCAGGCACAGGGACTCTGAAGACACGATGACGCTGGTCTTTCACTTCTTATGAGTGCATTCAAGAACCCTTCTGTTTGCAAGGGGTGAAACAGACTCAAGAGGGACAAGGTAAGAAACTGAGAGAGCAGTTAAGAGGCCACATCAATTATCTGATGAAAGGTGACAAGAGGGACGGCCTTAGTGCTAAAAATAAAGATATTTGGAGTAAGATCGGACAAGACTTTGTGATAGACTGAAAGTAAGAAATGTGAATTGGATTGGAGGTCAAGGTTGTCAATAATGAAATGTAATTGGTTATATAATCAAAGCCAATAGTGAGATTAGGTTGTCCTACCAGTATAAATAAATCTTCAAATAGCAGACATATTAAGAAATATTATTTCAGAAAATGTGGCTCTGACCATAGGATTTAAATTTACATTTCTTAACACAAGACAAAATCTATCTTTGCTGTATTGTCCATCCTTTAAAAAAACTTTAAAGCTGTTCCCTGGGTGTGGTGGCACGTGCCTTTTATCCCAGCACTTAGCAGCTGGGGACGCAGAGGCGGGCAAATCTCCGAGCTGGAAGCCAGCCTGGTCTACAAAATGAATTTCCGGGGAGCCAAGGCCTGCAACATAGAGAGACCCTTTGTTGTAAAACAGCAAACCAAAGCAAAAATGCAAAGCTGTAATTACACATACTCACTTGTTATCCCTGCACATGGTGTGTGTGGGTGAGCACACGCACTGGAGCACACGCGGGGGTCAGAGGACACCTGGCTGGAGTCTGTTGTTCCTTTCCACAAGGGCCTGCTGAGCCGACTCATGGAGCCGGGCATGCGCTGTCTTGGTTCTTCTTTCCTAAATGTTTCCAATGAAAATAAAATCAGTATTATAACCTTTTTTGGTAGCAGTGACAGATTTCTTGTTTAGCCTCATGCAAATGTTTGTCCCTTCAAAGTAAAACAAAACAAAACAAAAAAACCCCGCCTGTTTTTGTCAACTCTCTTATTGTCTAAATTCCATTTACTGCAAGAGTTATTAGCCTCGACTTAAATTTATACCAATATATTTATTTTATAAATATACCAATATTTATATATTAAATTTATACCAATATATAAAACTACAATAAGGACTACAACTGGGCCTTTGTTTGTGCATGCGTATGTCTGTGTCTATATGTGTGTGATGGGGTAAAAGCGTGTGAGCAGTGCGGTTGCCTGGCGAGGGGCATGGAGGGTGAGGTGTCTTCCTTAGTCGCTGCCTACCTTAGGTTCTGAGACGGTCTTTCATTGTACCCGGAGCTCACCGTTTTGTTAGGGCCGCTGGCTAGAGAGTCTCAGCGGTCTGCTCCTCTCCGCCTAACAGCACAGAGATGCCTGTGTGCATTTTCACTCCCGGCTTTTCCGGGGGCACTGGGGATCTGACCACAGGTCCTTATGCTTGTGCAGCAAGATTTATGTCTGCTGAGTCTTCTCCCTTAACCCCTGTGCTTGCTTTTTAAATCTAAAGAAATTTCAAATGCGTTTGCAGTGTCTCCCCAATCATTCATGGACACGAGGCAGACATAATGTAAGCTGTTGGTCCTTTCCTGCTTGAGTTGGCTTTAATGGCAGTAACATGTGCATTAGGGAGAGAGACCTAACTTAGTATGAAAGATTTTGCTGCAGCAAAAGGGCCTCACTGATTATCTTGGTGTCCTATTGCTGTGAAGAGACACCACGACCACAGCAACTCTTACAAAAGAAAGCGCTTGATTGGGGCTGCCTTACAGTTTCAGGGGGTTGGTCCATCGCCACCATCGGTGGCAGCACCCATGCCGACATGGGGCTGGAGAAGCTGAGAGTTCTCCATCATGACCCAAAGGCAGCAAGAAGAGGGAAAACCGCTGGGCCTTGCAGTGCGCATTTTTAAGCTCTGCTTTATTTTCTCCCACCCAACCTCCCAACCCTAGGGAAGAGAGAGAAGGTTAGTGGGGAGAGAAGGTGCAGACCCCTTTACTTCTCCCGGCTGTTTGGGGGTCTATGGGTCTTTTTGGGGCTACAACAGTCTCCGTCAACAGCGAATGCAGCCAGCAGTCTCCTCCAAGCCGCTGCGTTGAAACGTTTCCTTTCGTCCCCCACACCATCTGTCTCTGGTCACCCAAACTGCTACACTACACACAGCAACATGCCACCCTTTCTCTCTCCGAGATCCCAGATTTACACTCCTCAGAGTCCTGGACCATGGCCCTCTCCATGCTGTTACCAGTAGCAAAGCCATGCGCCACACTAGGCTATTATCAGCTGTGGACAGACTCAAGCCCAAACTAAAATCCCACACTTAGGATTATAACAAAACTATATTTACAGAACATAACTGAGTTCACAAAGAAACCAAAACTTCTATTACAAGGCCTGGCTTCAGCTTCTGAAACCCCAAAGCCCACCTCCAGTGACACACTTCCTCCAACAAGGCCACGCCTCCTAAGCCCTGTCAATTAGCTCCATTCTTTAATGACCAAACATGCAAATCTATGAGCCTATAGGGGCATTCTTATTCAGACCCCCACACTGAGCCTCTTCTCTGTTCATTTCCACAGAGATCAAGCAAGGCAAGGCAGGCCCTATATCCCCTTCTCTTCTCTCTCTTCCCTCTTCCTCCTGAAAAACCTGATTGTGTGAAGGGGGATGGGACCTCCCTCCCACTGTGTGGGAGCCGACCCACAATGAGGAGGGGTTGCCTTGGGGTTGTTTCTTTCTTTCCCAGTGTAGACAGATTTAACAGATGCTGCCCCCTCAGCCTAAAGTTACCAAAATCAAGGTCCAAGCTTTGGGTGCTGGTGAGGGGAAAAGAAAGGTTATAAACTTCAGTGTGGCCTCTGAACACTTAAAGGAGACTGAATACAAAAAACAAAGATCTTTTGGGAGATTTCATTTGGCCTTTGGGTATTTGGCATCTGATTATGATGTAACACGTTTCTTCCTGCTGAGCAATATTGCCTTTACTCCCTTCCGGAAGTCACAAGCTTATGGAATGTTTTGCACCAATAATAACACTGTAAATTACTTTTTCTTTTCAGATGTGTAGTTTTGAAGCTGGAAATACTGTTTTATGGCACCTACGCTAACAGATCTTTCCATCTGGATTGTTCTCAATGCCTTGTGTTGTCATTATCTTTAATACCAGAGCCATTCAGTATCTTTAGGATTTGTGACACATGGTTTCTTTATTCAAACATAATATATATTCCAGTTTATACCTACTTACTCAAAGCCTTACACCTCAGGTAGTTTCTGTTACAAAAACAGTAAGTAAAATCACAGTCCTTGGGTGAAAGCCAGCTGTAGAGGGGGCTTGTGCCTTGTACATTTGCACACTGGGAAATAGGCCTAGCTGTTGGTTGTGCTAAGATGTCAGGTTTCTGTCATCTGGTCCTGCTGTCTTGGCTACCATGAATTAAATTCTGGGTATTTGAAAAATGTCAGCCTATAAAGACCCTTCCTACTGGGACAGCCAGGGTTTCCATCACTTGGAAGGCATGTTTATATATGTTCATAAAGTACTAGAGCAACAAAAGCACTTGTAAAGTTCTATCATGAGCACGGGGAATCACGGGAAAGGAGAAAGTAGAAGTCCAGCTGGAGCCTATTCCCAAAAGTAGCTAAACACCAGGAACTACACTGGGACAAGACGATCCCTTACATCTTGATGAGAGGGCCATTTCTCCAGAGACTACACTGCCCTGGCATGTCTCTGGGTTTTTCCAACTTTCCATATTGTTCTAGTTCCTGGTGCTATAACACAATACTACCAGCTAGTAATTTATGATACTAGAAATGTATTGTTTATAGTTCTAAGGTATAGAAGATCCATGAACAAGTGATCTGGCAGACTCGAAAAGCATTTGTTATGAAAAACCTTGTGTGGTTTCATATGGCAGGGCAAACAAGGCTCAGAGTGTATCCATAAACTTGTTAATTCTGTGCATGAAGGCTGAGCTGTCATGACTTAATTTACTTCCCCAAAGACTTGAACTCTTTATTCCCTCATACTGGGTTTCCAACATGTGACTCTTGGAGAGACACATAAATTTGAATAAAGAGATTCATCATCTGAGATAAACCTTTCTGTTCTCAGCTGGCATGGTGGTTGGTGCCTGTAATCCCAGCACTCAGAGAGGCAGAGGCAGGAGGATCTCTGTGAGTTTGAGGTCAGCCTAGTTCTACAAAGGGAGTCTAGGCCATCCAAGGCTACACAGAGAAACCCTGTCTCAAAAACCAAACCAACCAACCAACCAAACAGAAAACTTTCCTCTCCTTCCCTTCCATTCTAATGGGGCCTTATTAATCAGGAAGTTCACAGAAGAGACTGTAAATGTTATTATTTCTTCAGATGAGGGGATGAGATGAGAGCCATACCCAAGCTTTGTGGAGACATGATTTGGGCTGAACCCAGAGCATTTCTTTCTCTGTTCTAGCTATCCTAGATATAGGGAGGCTTCTAGCCTCTGTACACCCTAACCTTCTGCAAACCCGAATCTTGAAGGCTTCATCTTCCAGCCTCTATCTGCTAACCTGGGCCTAGAATGTTTCAGCCTCTGAACCTTACTGCTGAATAAACTGAACCTTTCTAGCTCTTTTTGAACTCTTGATGGGTGGTTCAACTCAGCTGGTCTGACCCTAATTCCTCTCCAAAATGACTGATTCAGTCTGACTTCTCTTGGCTTCTGACTGAGTTGTTCTGCTTGGCCTCAAACTAACTCTGGCAATCTATTCTAATCTTCTGTCCTCTTTCTCACTATCTGGCTCATTCAGTCCTATGTCTAGCTTGATCTCTGTAACATTGTCCAGTTAAAAGTTGCTCCTCCCATCTGCCCTCCTCCTCCTCCTTTTCCTCCTCTTCTCTCCCTGCACCGCTCTTAGGCAGCCTCTCTTTCCTGTGCTATTCTTGTGAAAGTTGGGCATATCTTACCTCTGACTCATTCCGTCAAATCTTTCTGTGATTCATCACTTTGTCCGCCCCTCAAATAGACATCACCTTCAAATGTGGCTGCTTCCTTCTACAAATTAATCTTACTTTCATTGTTTGGGATTAAGGGTGTGCACTAGGGTGTGACTATATTTCACACAGATCATACTGTGATCCAGGGTGTGTCTGCATTGCAGCCAGATCACATAGGCTA
The DNA here is from genome assembly GCF_907164565.1 of Psammomys obesus. Lineage (NCBI taxonomy): Eukaryota > Metazoa > Chordata > Mammalia > Rodentia > Muridae > Psammomys > Psammomys obesus. The sequence goes on along the minus strand of NW_026596149.1, from coordinate 3,289,002 downwards.
GAAGGTCTGTAGATACGATCCCTTGCCAGAGCATCCAAGTTGTTGGATTAACATTTCTCTATAGAGCACAAATCTTGGCCTCTAGACTTGCAGGTCTTACAGTGGTAGGACTGAAATGGAGCTGAGAGATCAAATATTTTTGGCTTTTTTTAGACACCTGACTTTAAGGTATGCATGGTGGTGCCCATAATCCTGCACTCAGGAATGTTGCAATTTCAAAACCAACCTGAGCTACATATAAAGGCTATCTGAAAACACCAACAGTTTAAAAAAACCACTTTAAAAGAAAATGAAAGTGGGAACAAATACACAATAAAAGCAGAATTTCTGTGACTATAGTAGCAGTGAGTACACAGGGACCCAGTTGCTCGAGATGGCTCTCCTCTTATCCTGCAGTCACTCCTTGGAAAATACCTTGAAAGCTACATTTTTTTTTTCAATCCTAGTTTTTTGTTTTGTTTTTTTGTTTGTTTGTTTGTTTGTTTTTGAACAAGGAAGCCAGCACTCAAGATGTCAATTATCTTGCCTAAATCCCCAAAACTAGTTGCTGCCGAGTATCAAGGAACAGAATTCACTCATCTATCCCTTCATACAATTCTTAAACATTTGATGAGAGAAAGTTGTGAACATTTGAGGTGTCCACAACAAGTTGATGTATGTTCACATTGTTGAATAACTAAATCAAGCTACTTCTCATGTACAGGACTTCGCATAGCTATTGTTCTTATGGTCAGGGCACCAAAGACATTTCTCTCCCTCTCCCTCTCCCTCTCCCTTTCTCTCTCTCTCTCTCTCTCTCTCTCTCTCTCTCTCTCTCTCAGTAATTTCAAATCTGCAGCACATTAACTGCAGTCACTACTGCACTTAGAATCTGTTAACTTTATTTCTCCTGTCTCGTTGAGATTTTTGTATCCTCCAACCAAAATTCCATTAGTCTTGGCTCCCCAATCCCAACCCCTGGTTTATGATTTTGGCTTTTCCAAGAGTTCAGATGTAAGTGAGATCCTGTGACATTTGTCTTTCTGGAGCTGACCTACTTTATTTACTACTAGTGGTTCATCCATGTTGTCACAAGTGACAGGCTTTTCTCCCTCTTAAGGCTAAATGGTATTCCATTGTATATTTCCTTCTCATCTGAACGCACAGCAGTGGCTTCAGCACTGGCATGGGGGGAAGACCTTAAATAAAATTATCCAGTATTTTACTTCCAGAATAGAACTATAAAACAAACAAAGAAAATGATTAAATAAATTTCTTCATTATGAACGTGATCAAGTTTCACATTTGATAGAAGCATGTAAATTTGTTAAAAGTCCATATGAAGTAGATATTGACACACTAAATTCTACCCTTTAATGGAATATCCACCCTGTTCTGTCTACAAATATTTATTGTGTAATCTGGAAACCTATTCTCTTTTTTAAAAAATGTAATATCAGAATTTATTGACTTATGCAAATAGTGATTTCATTGATTAAATCTTGATATGAAGATAATTTTACTGTCATATCCTATGAGAAGCTATTGAATCATGATTTGGACATTTGAAGTTATTCTGCCTCAGAACGGGATTTGAAAAGTCAGCTGTTTATGATCGGTTGTAATCTGAGTTCTCTGGGGGCAGACACTTTGCCTCATTGACCCTTGGATCATTGACCCCCAGAACCTCTCACCCATTCATGATTTCTTCTCAGTTTTGCATACTTGTTATTTAGAACTCAACTGACGCTTGCTCAGTGTTTAGTGATGGAACGAATGAGCAGCTACACACAGTCTCCTCCCCTGGGGAACTTGACAGTGGGAAAGAAAAGAGTGAAAGATAGAAACTGTGGTACTAGGAGCAGAGAACTTGGGAGGCAGCCATCTCATCAGCCAAATTAAAAACAAAACGAGGAGAATTTCAGAAGCCAGAAGTGGTAGGTGCACACACGTGAGTCTAGCGCTTGGGAGGCGACGCAAGGGAGTCACGAGTTCGATGACAGTCTGCGTTACATAGCATGGCCTGGTTCACAAAAACGACATGTTTCAGGGCATTGGTATGAAAGAACCCAAAAGGCTGTTTTGTACGCAGCGTGTTCTGTAGGGCAGTTACCCTTGTGAGCATTACCTGTGTGTTGGTAATCAGTGTTTTGTGGCTTCAGCTCTCCGGTGGGGTCTTCTGGGGCTGTAAGGAGAGATGGTAACTTGGTGACACTGGGCTGAGGAGTGAGCTCGTTGGCACACTTAAGGTCATCCAGCTAAGGTAACGTAAAGGCTAAGGAGAGAAGATGGAATGAGAGCAGCTTCTGTAACCCATTCTCCACACTGTATCATTTTTATCATCATGAGGGACAGTTGGTCCTTAGAGTCTCTATGTCTCACATCTAGAAACACTATTTTTTTTTATGACAAGTCATCTCTCTATGTTTTAGAATACAGATACCCCTTGTACTTAGAATTCACCTGTGGTCAAGACCTGAGTACCTTACAGACTGAAGTTTTGTTTTGCAAATTGCTATTTCTTCTTCTGTCATCCATCTCTTTTTTTTTTTGTTCTCACCTTTCTCCTTCCCCTCCTCCTTCCTCTCCTCCTTCCCCTCCTCCTTCCCCTCCTCTTTTTCATCTTCTTCCTTTTCCTGGAAACAGAGTCTCACTGTGTAGCCTAGCCTGGTCTCTGGCTTTCAATCCTGCCTCAGCTTTCTGAGGGCGTGCATGATGCCATGTACCATCACACCCAGTTTCTTTTTCTTTCGGGTTTTCAAGATAGTGCTTCTCTCTGTAGCCCTGGCTATCCTGGAACTAACTCTTTAGACCAGGCTGGCCTCTGCCTGTCTGATGCCTGCTAGTGCTGGAATCAAAGGTGAGGGCCACTACCCTGGGATGCCCAGTTTCTATCTCTTCATGTTTTAGTTCCCCTGTTTTTTCAAGGACTCCATTTGGTTTGCTGAAGAGACAAAGTCCAAATGACTTTTCTTTTCTTTCCTGTTACTCTCTCTCATCATTAAAGGTATGTTGCTCGAAGCTTTAAGAGTTTGTGTTTCTAGTTAAGCTGCAGTTTTGACCCTCCTTCTGGTCTGCTGATGTCTAAACATTCTGAACCGTATCCTGGAGTTGTTTCTGTGGTTCTGACTATGTTTGTGAACCAGGAGCCATTATCTTTCATTTTCTCCTTCTTCCTTCTTTCTGTGTAGTTACTCCAAGCTGAAAAGCTGCTTATCTCTGTAAGGAATCTGTCTTTATTGCTCATTTCTTCTGTTCATTTCCCGACTTATTATCTAACGCTCAAGAACAAACTGATTCTAATGGACTCGCAGTGCTCTCTGCCTCCTCGTAGGTGGTCACAGAGAGGATGTGAGATCAAATTTTTCATACAGTTATCAAAAGAATGAACCAAAGATGCAAGACATCTGGACATTTCGGCAAGCTCTTGGTGGCACATGCATTAGAGAAATGGAAACGATGCCTTTGGTCACTGATACCATGAGACAGATCTTAGATGGGCCGGTAAACAGTGGACAGCCTAATATGAGCAGTGTGGGGCTGGGCGATCTTGGTTTAGATTAGCAGACCCTGTAGGGTGTAAGGTCAAACCCAGTTTTGTTTAACATCTTCATAAATAATCTTGACGACAGATTTTTAAAAAGCCTTTTAATTACATATTTAAGTGACTTCAAGCTGAGAGATGCAAAACACAATATGAAGCAAAGGGCTAGAAGGGGTGAACAGGAAAAGCAGTGAATGTGGGTTTTTTTCTTGTCGTTAGTCAGGAAATGCATCACAGGCTAGTAAAAGAACAGTTTCAAGTCACATTATTAAAGGGAAAAAATAACACACAAGGAAAGGAAGAACAATGTTGAAAGAGGCCATTTGTAACATGGTACAGAGGCTAAAAGGATCCTTGCTGTATGGAGTGTTCTTTCTCAGTCCCTCCTTCTCCCCACCCCTTCTTCTACAGAGGTGCTTGAAGTGGGACCCAAGACCTTGCATGTGTGAGGCATGCACCAAGCTTTACTCCCCACCCCTATAGCACTGTGTGGGGAGGACTAACAGTTCAGTGAATAATGTATTGAGTGCTCTCCCAGGACACACTTAAATCACCCATTTAAATGCCAGCAGGACTCAGAGTCATTAATAATGTTTTGCTAGTCATAAAACATGATGCACAAATGCTTGCTTTTTTCCCACTTAGTCTATTTATTTTAATCTTTAACACATAAAGACTGATGGGGCTGATTCATGCAGGATTATAATTATAGGACCATCACCACACTCTTGTATTTAGTGTGTGTGTGTGTGTGTGTGTGTGTGTGTGTCTGTGTGTCTGTGTGTGTGTACGTGTGTGTGCATGCAAGGAGAGGCCAGAGATCAATGTCTGCTGACTTCCTCAATCACTCATCTTAATTTTAAAGACACAATCTCTCCTTGAATCAGGAACTCACTAACTCTTCTAGGCTGGTTGGCCAGTGAGCCCCAAGGACCATCCCGCCCCATCTCCCTAGCATTCCTGTTGCTGAGATCAGCATCTTACACAGGTTCTGGAGATCCCAACTCGGGTTTTCACATGTGTGTGGCAAGCACTTTACCACCAGAGCAGTATCCGCAGCCCAACAAAACATGCTTCATGGCATTGCGCCTCTAGCTCCACGCCTCCAGAACTCACTTGTGTTTGTTACTGCAGTCTGCCTTTTTGAGGATGTCCTACGGAAGGGGAGCAGCATTACATAGCTTATGGAGGCGCTGTTCTACTGGGTAACTCCATTTTCTCGTTGTGCTTAGAATAACCCTCATTGCATAAAACCAATCATCATGATTGCTTTTTTAAAACCATATAATAGTGCTAACCATATGAACGTGTGTATCTGGCCTAACAAATTTCCAGAACTTTTTCATCTTATAAAACTGAAGCTCTCTGTCTATTGAATAACTTTCTTTTCCTTGCTACCCACGGCTCCTGGCAAGCACTATTCAAATTTTTGTTTTTAAGATTTTCATTCTCTATCTAGCTAATAAATAGAATAATACAGTACTGATCTTTTTGTGACCAGCTCACTTAGTGTTCTGAAGGTTCATCTGTGGACTAAGCTCTGGCAGGATTTTCTGGGTTAGGGCAGAATAATGTGTCATTGTATTTCCTATTTCCTTTATCCAGTCATCTCTTGATAGATGCTTAGGTGGTTTCTACCCCCTGGTTATTATGAATAATGCTTCAGTGAACTAGACAGTGTATACAAATATCTTTGAGATCTTGTTTTCGGTGTTTTTGTATATAAGCCCAGAAATGAAACGGCGTAATCATGTAGTAATTTTCCTTTGATTTTCTGGAGGAACCTCCGTAGTGGCTGAGACTATTTGACATGTCTACCAACAGTGCATCCGAGGTTTAAACCCTCCATGTCTTTACCAGCATCTGGTTTCTTTGACTTGTTTTTCTTTCTTTGCCTTTTTAAAAACAAAATGAAGCAAACAAACAAAAAACCAATAACCATCCTAATAAATTTAAGGTTTGTTTTGTATTTTCTAGTTATTACTATCTGAGACTACTTTGTAATGCTATGACACCAGGTAGCTTATGAAAAACAAAAACATCTTTCTTTCAATTGTGTGGGCCGGCAGTCCATCATCCATGTTCTGGGAGGTTTGCTGTTTTTTATGGCCTCATTCTCTTACTTCCAAAATGGCACCTTGAATGCTGACTACCCAGAGTGGACTGTGTCATCACTAGGCAGAAGACGGATGGTCAGAGGGGACAAAGTCCTTCCAACAAGCCCTTTCGTATGTCTGTGAGCACATGTGCACCTGTGTGCAGAAGTCAGTGGTCAACCATGGGTGTCATTCCTAGGACTGATCAACTTTGTTTTTGTGTCATTGGTTCTTATTTATTTTTGAGACAGGGTCTCTCACTGAGGACCAGAAACTCCCCTATTAGGCCAGGCTGGCTGACCAGCAAGACCCAAGATCCAAGCTCTGTCTACTTTCCTGTCACTGGAATTACAAGCATTTGCCAGTTCACATGGCATTTTAGATTTGGTGCTAAGAGTCGAGCCCAGTCTCCCTGCCTTCACAGCAACCCCTTACCTTCCAGGCTCTTCCCCACTGCCATCAAGCTCTTTCAAAAGACAGCTTAAGTACTCACAAGGGCAGTACTCATGACTTGTAAAGGCCTTTCTTGATACTGCCACCTTGGCAATGGCTAATTTTAGTGCCCTCTAACACAGAACAGGGAGCAAGCCAAGGAGCAAGAGGAGCAGTTCCTGAGGTGAGGAGCTCAATGTCATGAAATACAAGAGAAGAAAGTGTTTGAGGAGGGAGAGAACCACCTACCTCAGTGGTTATCAACAATGCTATGGACAGGAGAAAGAAATAAGTAAGAAGTGAAAGAAGTAATCTCTGGCCTGTGGTGGCACACACCTTTAATCCCAGCGTGGGAGGCAGAGGCAGATAGATCTCTGAGTATGAAGCTAGCCTGGTCTACAGAGCCAGTTTCGTGACAGCCAGGGCTACATAGAGAAACCCTATCTCAAAAAACAAAAACAAACAAAAATTTCAGGTTTTGGTGAGAAGGAAGTAATTTGTAAGGAATGTCATCAGAGGAATGAGAGAACAGGATTGGGATGAGAAGCAGGGTGAAGACTGAAGAGTTCAACTGTGCAATTAAGTACTACAGGTAGTATAGTTGCGGGGAGCTGGGCAGTCAAAGGATTTTAGATGAGTCTCCAGTGTGCGTGTAATGCTTCCTTTGTGGAGAGGGGGAATGCGAGAGGGAGAGGGGTGATTGTGCTAGAAACATCCTTGAGAAGCACGCTCCCTGAACAGTCACACTGTAGTCCTCAGATCAGTCTCCTCGGCCACTGAGGCCTAGCTGCAAAGTCAGGGAGTCATTACCCAGGCACATTCTCGTGTTGGATGCTCTTCCTGAAGTGGCTTCCTGACCTCTCTGTGTACTGAAGATGCCTTCCCTTCTGCCCCTGCTCTGCTGTGTGGTGGGTGCTGGGACCTCCAGCAGTCTTTCAGTGTGCTCCTTCTCTTTTCTAACTTCCAGTGCAGCAGACAAAAAGGCTGAGACTCGTTGATTCTATTTCTGTTAAGGTAAGCAGTTCTCTCTGAGAAATTGTGAGGCCCCATGCTTGTGAGATAAGCTTTTCAACAGGCCATGTGTCCTTTGTCATTGTTCTAGCTTGTGTGACTTTTGGACTACCCTCTCCTGAAGACTCAGGTCTTCCCTCTTTCTCTTTCTTCTTGGGCTTCCAGATTGTAATATTTTTTTCTTCATGGCTCAGAAATTTACTTCATTGGGTGGTGTATGTGTTTCATCCATTCTAAAAGTAATGGTATGTTCAGTAGCCATGATCCATTCTTTTCAACCATCTGTTGAGTTTGAAGATGCATAAGCAAGTCCTGTTTGCTATGAAACCTACATTCCTCCACACCCAGCACATCAGTCTCAAAATTCTCCTTTTCCCTCCAGATAAAACATCCTAAACAAGGGCTCTACCTCTGAGCTACCCCCTCAGCCCCATCCCCCCATTTTTTTTTTTAAATTTTTGCTTTGTTTTAGATGAGGCCTTGTTATATAGCCCAGGCTTGTCTCACACTTACCGTGTGGCTCAGGCTGTCTTTGAACTTGTGGCAGTCCCCTTGCCTTAAGCTCTTGCATGCTGGTCATACCATGTTCCACCATGTCCGCTCTAAAATTTTCTTCTAGCCTGCCAACGAAGTCTGCTTCTTACTGCTTCCTCCAAGTCAATGTGTCCTCCTAAACAGAGGTCCTTTAGGCTGATTCATATCCTTCAGTATTGAAAATCCCAGCATAGGTAGAGGGGTTTCTGGTCAATGTTAGGGCAGAGGAGTCTTCTGAGGACAAACGGTGCCCTTCTCGCCGAAAGCATGGGGTGCACTTCTGGCCCACCATCGGCGAGCCTCACTTCAGACACTCATTTTACAGACGAGAACTTCAGTCACAGACTGCAGAGATATTTGGGTACTCCCCGAGGCTTCAGTCATAAGGACAGCTGTCAACTGGCCCTGAAATAAAAAAGAAATGGAGTAAGGAATTTGAACTCAAAATACCCTTCAATTTGATTTGATTTTTAAATCTTTAATATTTATCATTGTCCCAGTACACACACACAATATATCACCATTATCTTTACTGCACTGTGGAGTAAAGTTATACAGCATGATTTTTGATGTAACCAGTACGTACACATATATATGTGCATACATGATGTAACCAGTACATATATATATGATGTAAGTAATTTTACTTTGGAATATTTTGTGGGGATTGAAACAGGTTTCGACATAGTTCATACTGGGCTCAAGCTCAGAATCCTTCTGCCTCAGCCTTGTAAGTGCTGGGGTTACAGGCATTGACAATCGAACCCCACTCTAAGCAAACTAACAAACTGAACTGCATATTTAGTTAAAGAACCACAGTGAAAGCAAATTATTGCTTTAAATAAATTGAATCTTAAATATATGTTTGATGAAACAAAAATAAAAACAGACCTATCCTATACCACCAAATACTATATACATTTCTAGTGCTCTGTTAGAGATTAAAGTGTATGTATAACCTAGGACAGCATTGTGGTTTAAGCTTACGAGATGAAAGGATGTGTGTGCTGGTTTCTCAATAATTTTTACCTAAATTTATCTAAGTTCATCAATGAGCTAACGTGGAAAGTAGAAAATTAACAGAGTCCCAAACTCTAACCCAGAGGACATGAGGGGAAGTGGCGACAATGTTGAGTTACCCATCCCAAACTCTGTTAATTGTAAAAGGTTTAATCATTCTGGTCCAGTTAATGTCTCTAAATAAATTATAAGTTAACAAATGTTTGTAGAGCAAACCTTGATCCGGGCTTGTCTGCACGAAGAGCAAACGGTGGCCGCTGGCCAAGGACACTGCATGTTCTCCAGCTGAAACCCGAGCCAGCTCCTGGGAGATCAGAGAAGCCTTAACAAACATCTGGGCACTTCAAGCTGCTTACTAGTTCCAGTTTTTAGAATAGTCCTCTCTGGATTTCTTTATAAAAACAGAACACACCACTCACTTCTACCCAGAAGAGGCAGAATTCTCAGCTTAGGCTCCAGTTTGCTTTTGATTAGTAATGGTGCTTTCTTTTAAAATAAATAAATGAATAAATAAATAACTGTTGACATCTACAATCTTGATTTGCATAACCTCACTTCTCTTGTGTAATTTCTCCCCAACCCCATTCTCCGTTCTGGTCTTCCGTTGCATTTATGAAGGGTTTTACTTTGTATGCTTAGTGGCAGATGCGTCCACTGCAGTAGCAGTTGATGTGCTCTGATGACCAGCACTCAAAGGAGATCAATGGATGCACCATGTACGGGCCGCTCACGCTGACGGTAAAACAGGGGCTGCACATGCACACGGCTTGTTCAGTGTGCTCCCGTGAAACACTGAGGACAGGTGACATTTTTTCTGTTGATACTCAGACAAACGATTGAAAACTCTCTGCCACATTTAATCTGCATGAATGGCTGCTGAGTCACCAAAGTTTACACATGGTTAGAATTTTCCAGGAGAAAGCCTCCTTTTCCTTAGCAGCATTACTGAAAGATGCGAATCAGCTCTCAAGTGCAGCCAAGACTCTGGTTAAGGGGCGCTTAGCTGACTTGGGAGAACCGGGAGGTACCAGAAACTATCAACCAAAAGACTTTCTACACGCATGGCCGTGTGTGTGTGTGTGTGTGTGTGTGTGTGTGTGTGTGTGAGAGAGAGAGAGAGAGAGAGAGAGAGAGAGAGAGACAGAGAGAGACAGAGAGAGAGAGAGAGAGAGAACTGGTAATGGCACCCAGGGCCTTGCAAGTCCTAAGTAACTACTAACTTTACTCCTAGCCCTTATTTTAAGACAAGGTCTCACCAAGTTGCTCAAGCCAGCATTGAACTCTCTCTGCAGCTCAAACAGGCTTTGAACTTTTGATTCCATCTCAACAAGATTGTGCCATCAGGTCTGGCTTGTTTACATCTGTGCTGTGTGACAAAAAGTCAAATCGCATAAAAATAATTTCAATGGTAGTAAAACAGAATAGACTATGAGCAAGAACGATGTGTCTCCTTAGTTTACTGTTCACTAAAGTCTTCTAAGTACACTGAAGTCTTCATAAAAGAAATAAAACATATATATTTTTAAATGAATTTTACGTGGAAAGCAACCATTAAAATGTCACGGGTACATAAGAGTGGTAAACTTAACAACTTTGACATTGGCTTTTTAAGCTCATATAAAAGTGACGTATTATTTTCAGATTAATTTTCTAAATATATATGTAATGAGAAAATATTTTAATTACAGGTCATTTAAAACAAAGCAGAGTTACCTCAACTTTGTAATGAAGCTTACCACTGCTGCTGAAGTTGCTCTTCCTCATGATGCTGCTCAAAACTGACTGACTTCTGAGGGCCCAGTGACAAGACACCATCACGTGAGAGGAAGGCAGCATCTTCACACCTCGAAACACGCAAACTTCTGCCACCACTCTGGACATTCTAGACGGCTTTCTTTAAAATTAAGCTAGATCGGGGGCTGGAAAGATGGCTCAGTAGTTAAGAGCTGCTTTTCCAAAGGTCCTGAGTTCAACTCCCAGCACCCACATGGTGGCTCACAACCATCTGTAACTGTGGTCCCATGTGATCAGATGCCATCTTCTGGTGTGCAAGTGTACAGGCAGGCAAACCACCGTTATGCATAAATAAATAAATCTTTAAAAAAAAAAGCTAGATCATTCTTAAACTACAAACTTACTATGTCTCAAAGTGCTTTTTTTTCCAGTTTCTTAAAAAAGCCTTTTTCTAATTTTATAAAATTGTGCATGTAAGAGGGGCCTGCCATAATAGCAAAATATAACTGTTCATGTTGAGAGAACATTTTAAAAAGGGTGGAATATTTTTGGTTGTGAGCCTAGCCTTTAACAGCTGAGCCATCTCTCCAGCAACCAAGGACCATGCGTGGAGATAACCTAGACCCCTGCTCAAATGTAGCCCATGGCAGCTCAGTGGGTTCCTTAGTAAGGGGAACAGGGACTATCTCTGACATGAACTCAGTGGCTGGCTCTTTGATCACCTCCCCTTGAGGGGGGAGCAGCCTTACCAGGCCACAGAGGAAGACAAAGCAGCCAGTCCTGATGAGACCTGATAGGCCAGGGTCAGATGGAAGGGGTGGAGGACCTCCCCTATCAGTGGACTCTGGGAGAGGCATGAGAGAAGATGAGGGAGGGAGAGTGGGAGGCTATAGCTGGGATAAAAAGTGAATAAATTGTAATAGATAAATAAATAAAAATAAAAAATAAGTATGGAATTATACAGATGACAACAAAATCACATCTAAATACAAATAGTAGAAAATACCCTCAAAATTTTAGGTTATTTTATAAAATTAAAGAAACATTCACGTTTAACTGCATAAAGACAGTTAAATTTTTAAAAAATAGAAAATTTTCAGAATAATAAGAAATAAACAGTCTTTTTGTCAATTCTGAGTCTGTCTTGATTGTGGCTCTTTTTCTTCTCTCTTTTTAAGTTGTTTCAGACATTAACATTATGACCTTAACACATTTATTTGACTAGCCAAATTAGCCAGGTCCAAGTGAGACTATGCCTTGTGATAGACAAAAGATGAACAGCTCAGAGGAATGACAACTGAGGCTGACCTCTGGCCTCCATGTGTGAAACACACACAACATATGCTCATACATATATAATGCATGTATATTACACACCCATACACACATACACGTGTGTGTGTGTGTGTGTGTGTGTGTACTAATGCAACACAAACACATTTCTCATATGTCTACAGCCATGTAACTGCTAACTGCTGCCCAAGTCAAGCTATGGAACGTGGGTAGCTCCCCTGGGACTCTCTGCTACTCTTGTCTAGTCAGTATTAGTCACCCCAAAACGATTGCTTTCCTCATCTTTGTCAAATAGATACATCTTCCAAGTGTTTCGTATTTACTTAAATATTATAGAAACATTAAAATAGCATATACTTTTAAATTTTACCTTATTATTATATATGTGCTACCCAATGATTTAGATATATCAATTGTTTACTTTTCCTTGTTGCATAGTATTTTATGATAAAACAAATATGAACTATCTACAGTGTAAATGCCTTGTAATTCTTACATTACAATCCTATTGATAAGCATGTATGTATGTATGTATCCTATTGTTCTAATTTTGTGTTATTTTATATGGTGTTTCTGAAATTTTCTCTTTGTTCTTGTAGACAGGTGTAAAACAGGGTTTTTTTTGGTACATTAATACTGTATTTTCAACATTACCGAATTCCGTTGTAATTCTTACATTATAATCCTGTTGATAAGCATGTACATTTTATAGTCTCTCACTTCTGGGATTAGTATTGCCGTGTCTGTTTGTAAAACATTGTTTAACGGACATATGTACTCATCCTTTGGGCATGTAACAAGGAAATCCATTTATCTTTTAAAAGAATATTATTTTATTTTTTTAATATTTCATGCGTAAGTACTGTATTTACAGCCTTTCACCCTTCCCTCTTTCCACTCAAACTCTTCCCATATTCTCCCTACTCCCTCTCAAATGTTTGATCTCTTTTGTTTAAAATTATTGTTGTCATACACACATACATAAGTGTAACATATGAATATATGTACACACATCTATGTACATATATGACCTGCTGAGTCCATTTAGTGGTGTTTGCACGTATCTGTTTAGGGCTGACCACTTGGGACTGGATAACCTTTTTCTTTCTCACAGATAATAAACATGGAAAGACTCCTCTGTATTTTCTTGTAGAAGACTTCTTGTGTTACCTTTTGCATGTTGGTTTATGATCCATCCTGAATTAATTTTTATAGCCTGTGTGACACACAGGCCAGGCTTCCTTCTCCCTTTTCCAAGTCTAAGTCTGCTTGATCAAGCAGCATTTATTGAATAAAACCACCCTTCCCCCTGCTGAGTTGTAGCATCACCTGTTACAGACCAGACAACGATAGTAACACCTTCTTTTCCTGGGGCTCTTTGCATTTCAAAAGCCAATCATTTGTACATAATCACTACACTTGTGCAATCTAAATTTATAAGTATTGACATCTGGGAATCAAAAAGCCTCCAGCTTAGTTCTTCATGATTGTCTTGGCCGTTTGCGTCTTCTGCATTCTTTCTTACCTTAATTTGATTTGTACAATGGTAGTGGTGGAGCCCAGGATCCAAGATATTCCATTGACTCCATCCACAGAAATTTTAGATTCCCTTGTTCATTTGGATAAGTATATTACTGGAATTGTTCGGAAATGAGCCGAATGCAGAGCCCAGGTTAGGCAGAATTAGCAATTTAATATGGTAGAATCTATTTTATACTATCATCTATAATTTCTACCCAGCCACTTCTAAAATTTCAGTGTAAATGCCCTGTAATTTTTACATTGTATGTGTTCTATTGTTCTAATTTTGTGTTATTTTATATAGTGTTTCTGAAATTTTCTCTTTGTTCTTGTAGACAGGTATAAAACAGGTTTTTTGGGGTATATTAATACTGTATTTTCAACATTACCAAATTCCCTTACCTATTTTAATAGTTTGGTTGTGGATAAATTTGGACTTGCCCTGAACATCTCCTAACATAGAACTTAGATTGGAGTCAGAAAAGCAAAAATCTAACATCTAGCTTTATAGCCACTTTAACATCTGTAGACCTCATGTCCTTGACTGATACCTGCTACCTTACTATTATTGAATCAAACAAGGTGATGAAGTTGGAAGAGGATGCTAGAGCCTCCTGACCTCATTGTCATCCAAGGACAGACTAACTATAGAAATCTTCTGGGTGATAACCCCTCACCCCATTATCACGAGAGAGCAGAGTTAGCTTGCCCACATGGAAAACAGGCTTAAAGTATGGCTAGAGTTTGTGTGAGATTACTGAAGAGATTTTCTGGGACAGCGTTGCTACAAGCATCGAGCTCCTGCTCTCTAGCTCTTTGTGGAGAAGAGTGAAGAGATTACTTTTTAATGCAGGTTTACTGGTGAGTGCTATTTTTGGTCTCTAAGGACTCTGGTGAAAGAACTGAAGTCTGTGGTCATTAAACAAGACTGGGCAAGAACGTTGCCTTACTACACTGAACCCTAATGCCTAGTTATGAGGCAGGGGCTTGGGAGAGGGTATAAATATTGACCTGGTACTTTGATCACAGATTTAAAAAGGGGTCACTGAGGACGAGGGCTGTGGCTGAGCTGGCTAAGACACTTGATGACAAGCTGATGAGCTGAGTTCTGAAACCTGTCTTTGCTACTTTGTGGGTTCCTCTTTGGCCTACCCTTACCCTCTCTCCCCAGTTTCGCCCCTTCACTAGATAGGAGAAAAGCAAGGATAGAGGGGAAAGAGGAATTGGGAAAATCTCTCAATCTAATTTCTTTTGTTTCTTCTTTGACCACAGTTATGAGGAAACTGCAAACAACCTCCCTAAAGGACCAATAACCACTGACCCCACCTACTGGGGCTCTGAAAAGTCCCCAGAATTCCAAATGTCACACAATCACAGAAACTATCTGTAGCTGACAAAACCATGCCCCTGCTAGAGCATGAAGCAAATCATAGCCAGCTGCTGCAGACAGTCCAAAGCAGCCCCATATCCCCATACCTGGAGTTAAAATGAAAATATATACTTATACTATTTCTGTGTTCTTTAAAGAAACCAAAATTCCAGAATTCTTAAAAATGTCACTACGGAGTTCAATCCCCAGAACTGGCTCCTGCGAGTCCTGTACAACATATACCCTGTTATACACTCTAACTAAATGTTGGCCTAAAGGAAGGGGACATTGGGTTTGGAATCTTCTGAAATCCTAGAGGTTGTTGTGGCCAGTTGATTCTTGAGTGTTTTTAGGGGACCAGAGGGTATATTTGGGGTGGGGCTATGTCAAAAAAACTTTGCTTAGATTTGCTTAGAGCCTGTGTCAAGAATCTTTTCTTCAGTAGTTTTATAGTGACATCTTCAAGTTTAGGTCTTTGATAAGTTTTAAGTTAATTTCTATCCAGTTTTTTAAAAAGTTCATCCTCTGCTTGTGGCTCTCCAGTTCCTCAACATCATTTACTAAAGACCCTGCTTTCTCTATTCATTGTTCTTGACACTTGAGTTGGAAGATCCGCTGTCTGTCAGTATATGGGTTTGTTTTGGAGTCTCTGATTCTGTCTCATACATTTTCATATTTATTTCTAGAGCCTTTCTGTGCCTTCTTTCGTAGAGAACACTCCTGGAACATGAATTATTTCTGGGTGATCTCTGCCTTCTAGACAGGGCTAGTCTTGAACTCTCTATGTAGCTGAGGATGACTTCAAACTCCTAATCATCTGGCCTCCACCTTCCAAGTGCTGGGATTAAAGGCATGCTGAGTGAGCATCCATCATTTTTAAATTTTTTATATGCAAAAAAACCTAAAGGAAGTCTTCAAGCTTTAGGCAGCACTAAGAAAGCAATATTATTTACAAACATTACGAGCTTAGAACCCATAGCAATAAGCCTAGTGGGTAAATTTTAGCAACACTTATGTTATATATAATTCAGTTTATAACAACAGCTAGATGGGGTGTGGTGACAACAGATCGGTGACAGCAGATGGGCCCTGCAAAATCAGTCATGTCGTCTGGGCTCTGCCTCTGCAGAACTAACTTTAGCACACGTGTGTTTAAAGCTGCACCCCACAATAGCTGCTCGGAAACAGCGGTGGCAGTCCCTTCCGCGTCAGGGTCTAACCTGGAATTTCCCTTTCTCTGGTTGTCTGTGGACACAGACTGCCCTTCTCAGAGGTCCCTGGAAGGAGGCTCTAGGAGCCCAGGAGGAGCAATGAGGTTAAACGAGGTTGGGGAACAAGCTCCCAAGCAATTCTTTCAGGTTGGTTCTGCAGTCTGTAGCCAGGGACTGGATCCTGGCAGAGAAGCTGAATTATGTAGATCTGCTGCAGATCTGTGATGACTGACTCCTGCTCTAGGACTCTTCCAAGCGGCTCAGTGGTTGCTTTCTTCTTTTTTTAATAGGATGGCATTTGTTTATTTGGCATTTCCTTCTGACTGACCCTTTCTTTCCTTTCTCAGATGTTAATTCCTAATAAGCACCTTGCCCCTCAGACTCAGTTGTTAATCTGCTTTTAGCCCCTCTGCGCTGTTCCCCTGCAGCCTGGGCTAACCACCCCGCCCCCATTACTGGTACCCTTTAAGGCTGCTCTGAGAAGCAGAAGGTGACTTCGGGTAGGTGCAGTAAGGCCCTCACTTCCCCCGAAGACTCGCTCACGTGTGAACTAGCAGTAGGGTGTGGCTCTGACGCTGGTGGTGTGGCCTTCGCTTAGGGCACCCCTGAGTGAGTGTGGAGAGGAAGTCTGGAGGCCGGGGCAGGTGCATGCAGATGTTTCTTGCTGTGTGCTTGAGCAAAGTCTGCCATGTGTAATCCAAACGGAGCTTTCAGATTGGCTTCCCTGGCAACACTCTCCATATACCTAATGTGCAGCCAAGCTCTGCTGTCAAGCCTATAACCCTCACCCCATCTTCCTCTCCTACCAGTGCATCTAAGATGGCTGACGACTGAGAACTTCAGCAGCTTTTCAAGATGGCCAGCCTACCACAAAGAAGACATGGTAGTCATGTTCTCTGAGTCCCTCTCCTCCTTCTTGCTCTGCTCTCCTGTGTGGTTCAGACAGCAGCGTGCATTCTAAATCTTCTCTCAGAGCAGGAATGCTGGGCACAAGCTAAGAATTCTGGTTTTTGGTAGAGAATTAGTTGTTGTGGCAAGAAGTTGCTCAAACTCGGGCAAATAATGTTGCCCCCGCTCTTCACTCTCCGGGAATCAGAGTTGCTGCCATTGTTTTCCTGACTCTGGTGAATAGTTCCTTAGTGTGTGGATTATCACATGTACATATTTTAATATAAAGAACTTGGCCATGAATGAGGTAAGGGGATGGCATTTCTTCCTGTTCAACTACAGTATTTGGCCCTGGATATTTCCAAAGTGAAGAGGCACAGTTGTTTTGCAATAACAAAAAGAGATATTGACTCATTTATGCTCCCAGTGGAAAGAACAAGGTAAGGGTAAATGCCATGGCCAGAACGGAGGAGCTGGAGCTTTGGGAGACCTAACTTGTCCCGAGGAAGGGACTGGGAGGGGAAGCACAAGGCTGCCTGGGACAACCTACCTGCAGCAGAAGTGCAAAATGATCCGTTGTGTTTTCACACTGGCTCATTATGATGATGCTATTGGAAGCTGCCGCTCCATGGCTGGGCTCTGGGAAGCTCCCTCTGACTTCCTGACCCTGCTTGACCCACATGGTACCCACACCTTGTCCACTTCTGTAAGGTCTGTCTGACTCTACAGCATCTCCAGGGCTGTCTGCCACATGTAACAATGAGAAAGACCCTTTATATGTGCAGAAATGGAACCGAAGTGACTGTATGTCACATATAACAGACAACGGTCCCCTCCACACCCACTCTCGCCAAAGCCCCTGCATTCAAAGCATCTCATGGGGATTTCTGTGAGACAGGGAGTCACCTTCTGGAGAAGTGAGATGAATCCTTGGAACTTTCTGGTTTAGACTCATATCGAGACTGTGTTCCAACTTTGGTCACCTGTCCTGCTCAAAGCCAAACACTGCAGGGATCATGAGGTACCTGGGAGAGTTTTACTGCTGCCCTCTGAGTTTTCCCAGGTCAAGGTGATCTTTTCCATGCCAGGGTGCTAAAGAAAGTCAGGATTTTCAGAATGGTGCCAGTGAGCACCTGGGTAGATCCCAGATGCTTTCTAAGTTTCGTGCTGGTGAGAAGTCCTCCACAGCTGTCTTGCTAGATTGGGGAAACCCAGCCTCTCCCTCCCACACTTTCTAACAACCCATGACTGTCTCTCTAGGTGACCACAGGGTTTCCATCTGTCTTTAGGGACAAGTTGTGTGAGTCACAAAGGGGATAACACATGGAGGGTACTTTTGAGGCCTCTGGCCTGTTACTCAGCCTTTCACGGAGAATAGCCTTAAAGTGCATGCAGTCTAAACACAGCCAGAAGCTGGGCTAGTGCTTTCCGTCTCGGAGAGGTGCATGCTAAACACTTATTACCTCGTTCTCTTCTACCCTCTAATTAACAGATTACCAGAAAACCACACACTTGGACAAATTATTTTGGCTACTTATATTTAATTATTTAAATCCCACTATAATCTGCCAATGAATTGAAACCACATATATGTGTAAGGAAATGTGTTGGGTGTGTGTGTGTGTGTGTGTGTGTGCTTAGGCAAATATGCCAGGAACGTGGTCTTCCACTGAGCTACATGACTTCTAAGATGGGAGGTTTTTTTCCCCCTAAGGTTTATTTTATTTATTAGTATGTGTATCTCTTGTAGGTGTATGTTGTGTGTGTGTGTGTGTGTGTGTGTGTGTGTGTGTGCTCTTAGAATTCAGAATTGGGTGTAAGAAACCCTGGAGCTAGCATTACAAGCAGTTGTAAGCCATCTGAGATGGGCCTTGGCAACCAAACATAGGTGCTTCAGGGCCCCAAGATGTGAGTTTTAAGGTTTATATTCAGGGGAAATATAGACAAAGGGGAAATAAAATTAATACATATAAATAACATTAAACTTTTATTTATAACATAAACAATTTTATTTATAATTATCTTACTCATAAGCAATCTACCTTACAATGCATGATTTAAATTTCATAATACATTTAGGTTAGAAATGGCATTGACTGTGGAAATGAACTGTAGGAAGAAATGACCATTACAATTCAGCTGCACATCTGCTCCCAGGAGACACAGGTCCCTGTTTATAGATAAATACAAAATAAAAGCTTTCCTTGACACTTGAGTATTAAAAATAAATGTCGTCTTGAGGTTTTCATTGTGGTGACAAAACACCGTGACCAAAAGCAGCTTGAGGAGGAAAGGGCTTCTTTCAGCGTGCAACACTTTAGTTTCTCGGCTCACACTCCGGCACTTACTGGTTTGCATCTCAGGGCTCGCTCAACCTGCTTTCTTATACAGCCCGGGACCGTGTGTCCAGGGGTGGGACAGATCACAGCGGGCTGGCCCGCCCACATCACTCACTGACCAAGACGGTCCATAGGCCAATCTTGTGGAAGGCATTTTCTCAATTAAGATGATTTTATCTGTGTTAAGTTGACAAATCTCTAGCCAGCACATGTTTTTCTTATGAAATGTTCAGAATTTCTTGGCCTAATATACTTACCTTCTCCGAGTGAGGGACAGGGCGGCTGGTTGTGCGTGAGAGCATTACAATGCCCATTAGTGTGTTGGACGAAGCCAAGCACAGCGAAACTAGCTGTGATAGCTCTCAGGACAGTCTCTTCATCCTGAGGCCTCTCTTCTGACCTGGCTTACTCCAGGGAAAAGCACTGACTATGGACACTGAGGGAATTATACGTCCCTCAAAAGCAATAACATTTTATTTTTGTCTCTCAATTGTTTTGACAATCTCAAGGAGAAAGCAGCAGATAATTTAAGGATATGTATTTTTGGTAGAGGACTAGATTGGATTATAGTTTGTTGTTTTGGAGTATACCCTTTATTGGGATTTGGTATCAGACAATATATGATAAAATTTTTATACCTCCAATGGCTCTTAGAGGTGGCTTTAGCACCTTCTGTGAGATTCTTGAATCTCATAGAAGTCAGCTTTAGAACCACATCGTTAGAAGGAAGTGATTAGCTTCCTTCTAACTGATGCCGTGGAGGTATTAGGCACTAAGAATTCAATGCCTGAACCAGGCAGAGTGGTGCTGCCTTTAATCCCAGTACTTTGGGGGCAGAGGCAGAAAGCCTGGTCTATAATGAGTTCCAGGACAGCCAGCGCCACAGAGTGAGGCCCTATCTTGAAAACAACAGCAACAAGAAAAGTAAACAAATGAAAATGCCAGAGACTTGGGGAAACTTTAAATTTCGGAGCTGCTCTCTCTTTTGGGGGTGTTTTCAATAATGGCCATCTTTTTCTTTCCTTGTTTACTTATGCTAGTGCCCTGGGTTGACTGGACCTGAATTATTTGTGGTGTTTAGTCTAAATTACTCAAGATGTTTGTCTTCAGAGAGGATGAGGCATGGGCTGGAAATTAAATGCCTAACAAGCACTTTATGATGTGAAGAGGAAGTAATTAAAATTAATTCGCTAAATGTATTAATATTAATTTTGGCTAGAAGTAGGACACCACCCAGTACAAAACTGAATCTCAAGAGTTCTCAGGCATATAAACAAGTCCAGAGAAGGCAGTCACGGGCCGGAACGGGTGCTGAGTGAAATAAGAAGATCTGGGGTCCTTCCAGTCTTCAGCTTAATGAGCTCTACCGGTGACTAGGACCTTCAAGGTCAAAGTAGCTAGCTTTTACTGTAAGTACCATATACATACCAGACAGGAAGAAGACAACAGAGAAAAAAGGTCCTCAGCCGGGTATGTCTCACTGAAAACCATTCTCAGAAGCTCCTACCTTCCCATTCTACCAGCAACCCTAACTGCCCAGGGCTCCTGGAAGGTGGGTATTTTAGTTGGATGTGCTGCTCCTTAAATAAACTCATGGTTGGGTGTTGCTGTAATGTTCTTGTGGAATATATGTCCTTGTTCATTCAAATGCTGATTTCTCTACCCACACAATCAGGACATTGCATTGTGATGCTCATTCTAAGCATCACCTGTCTCAAGTTTGTGTAAACACGCCACCATTTGTTCTCTGTATTGTCAATACAACAACCAGCCAATGCTGAGCAATGGAGAGAATAGGGGAGGAAGTGAATGGGAGGAGTCAGGAGAGGAAAGATCAGGAGAAGAGGATTTGGAACCACAACCACGAGGAGAGATGAACCGGACCTAAGATATCACTAAAAGCAAGTATAATGTGGGAAATCTGAATGGGAGGAAACAATGCTGGCTTGGAGGTTTAGGATGGAGTAACTATTGCCCAGAATTGTGCTCTAGGTTAATTAAATAAATCCTAGTCTCTGTGTGGTGATTTGTGTATACAGCTGGTTTAGGAATAACCACTGTTTAAATAAAAGTTAAATCAATAACAAATATTAATAATCAACAACAAATGGTGTACTAACGTGTGGCAGAATTTACAGTAATCTAGCAAGAACTTACACAGAAAATAAAACCAAAGAGCAGTTTTTTAGTTCTGTCCTTAAAAACAAAGCAAAGGCAGTTCCTAAACTAGAAGCTCACAGATTCCTGTTTAGACAAACCCCCAGCCCCCCACCTCCCACCCCCCAGCCCCCATTCCCATTCCCACCCCCAGCCCCACCTCCTACCCCCATTCCCCATCTCCATCCCTTACCCTCCCACCCCCCACCCCTACCCCCAACCTCCACCCCCGTAGAGCAGCAAGACCTCCAGCAGGCTGCAGAAAAACAAAAAATTGATACATACAAACCCCTGAGAAGCTAGAGAAACAAACAAACAAACAACAGCAACAACTCTTTAACAAATATACCTGATAAACCAGGGTCAGATGAAAGGAGAGGAGGTCCTCCCTCCCCTATCAGTGGACTTGGAAAGGGACCTGGAGGAGATGAGGGAGCGAGGGAGGGTGGGGTTGGGAGGGAATGAGGGAGCGGGATATAGATGGGATACAGAGTTAATAAACTGTAACTAATATTAAAAACAAAACAAAACAAAACCAAGGAAGCTTCTCAAAGCCAGACTTTGCTAGCCAAGGAAGAAAGCAAAATGCCTTTAAGAAGCGGTTCTTGCCAGTCTGAGGAGCAAAGGTTTGAGGACCCAGTACCTTCTCAGAGTGAGGAAGGGGTCAGGATCCAATGAGAGAGGCAGAAAAATTACCTCTCCCTGGAAGCAAGAGCCAGAGACAGAGTGAGAAGCCTCAAGCATTGGAACTGGCAAGGTCTAGAAGGGAACTTGGGTCTAAGAAAGTAAAGTCCTTAGGGAAAGGTTTTGAGATTTATAAAAGATAATTTTCTATGTTGAAAATGGAGGAAGACACAATGACACAGTACTTCTGGGTACCATTTGAGTTTCTTTCTCTTTGCATACAAATAATTTTTTCAGTGACAATTTCAGTTTTGTATATCCTCTTTGGGAGAGATCAGGATAAGATAGACTTAGAGAATGAAGAGACTGAGAATATAGATGCTAAATTAAAGGCCATAGAAGAGAGGTTGAGGGGGATCTTTGAATCAAAATAGAGAGCCTCCAGAGAAAGTCAATCTGGTACTTAAAATAACACCAAAAGAGATGGTTCCAGATGAGAAAAGTCCACAGAGGCTTGAAGATACTGCAAAATAGCAGTTCATTGAGATGCTGGAGAGAAAGTGTTCAGCTAAGGGCCCACTTGGTCAGAATGGATATTGTATGTGTATTTTTAAGGTTCAGTTACTAGATGAAGATCTATATGCTAACGCAGGAATGCAGATCCTGTTTAGTGTGGTCTCGGAACAAGGTCATACAGTGGCTGGTGTGCTCCATGTCACAGAGTTTGGGGAACTGAAATTCATGCACCATGCCATAGACTCATATTTAGAATTCCAGTGGGCTTTTGCCTTAAATTCTGGAAAGCATGATCCTATGGTTACACACTTGTTAGAGATGGTAAATATTTTGGAGATGCTCTTGCAAATTGGGGCTGATGGTGCTTCAGCATGTACATCCATTGGAATTCAATATTTTAGACATTATGACATGAAACCTGTTATAGATAGAACTTATAATCCTATAGGTCAAACAATTTTGAAAATATCTTAACAGTAATTTTAAAAAGATGGTCATAAAACAGAAGGGACATATAGCTTCCCCAAATAGATTAAATAATGACTTATCAATTTAAAATGTTTAAATGAGATAAGTAGCACAGCTGCTAAGACTCAGTGGAATTTAGAAAGGACTGCTGAATTAGGGCAGCATATAAAGGCCCTAATTCCAAAACGGAGAACAGGGAATGTGTTACACTGAGGAAGAGGTTTTGCATATATTCATACAGGAGAAGAGAAATTATGGGTTCCATCAAAACTAATAAAAATCAGAAATGACAGAGGAAGGCCACCTGAAGATCTTGGCTGCACACAAGAAGAGAGAAATCAAGAAGACTAAACAGAACGAGTAATATAAATTGATATCCCTTCACATGAGAACAACTCTGAAACTGACTGAGAAATAAAAAATGACTCCACCCAAAATTTCAATACATGGTCAATAAATCCTTGACTAAAATATCCTCAAATTTTATTATGCCATTTTTTAAATGGCATAGATAAAATTGGTTTACAGTTTAGTTTCATCCTGCACATCTAATACATTTATAATTTTAGAACTATGTAATGCTTGTGAGAAGTTATATGTGTGCACAACAAAAGGACCAGACATCAGAGACGCTGGATCAAACCTGACAGAATTCATCCTTCCAGCATGCTGAGACATTGACACATCTCTTCCAGCATCTTGCATGTTCCAGCATTCTGCTTGTTCCTGCCTCAACTGCTTCAATTGCTGTTTCTCACCAAAGCTCCCAAGGGAGCTTTGAAGAAAGCTACTAATCTCAATTGGTCTAGCATTTTAGATTGTTCCAAATAGGATTTCTATTAAGCCTGAAATTTCTCAACATTCAAAGACTGGACCACAAATGTTAATGTTTGCTTAATTAACCATTTTTACCAATTTCCTTTGTGCCCCTAACAGGATTTTGATGTCCAAAAAGTTAGCAAGAAAAAATTCATGAGTACTACGTCTAATTTCTTTTAAGGGGGTTGGGGAGGTTTTTGGTTATTTTCTGTGGCTATGAATGTTTATTGTCATTGGGAGATAGTTATAAATGATTAATGGTCTTATTCAGAGAGAAAACAAGGTTAGACTCAAGGATTTCTCTCTTTTCTTTTTTCTTTTCTCTATTTTTCTTTCTTAGATATGGAGAAAAGTGGTTGAAAAGAAAGGGTAATACAGGGGTATCTTATAGGAAGAATAAGTCAAAAGATTGAATCTACTCAACTTAAGGTTTTATTTGTTATTCTCAAATATGGTTATTTTTAACTCTGGTATAGGATTTTGTATATTGATGCAAAAATACATCTATTTTTAATACATTGATAAATTTTAGTATATTGATACAAAATCAAGGTTACTTCTAAAATAGAGAACACATCAAGCTGAAAAGGCGGAAGTGGACAAAGCAAACATATTATTTTAAAAAGCTTTGTTTAATTTGATGCTTCTGAGTGTCTGCCTGCATGTACGCATGTGCACCTCCTGCCTACAGCAGCCTCAGAGACCCGGAAGAGCTTGTTGAGTGCCCTAGGAGTGGAGCGAGTAATTTGTGAGCCACCATGTGCTTGCAGGAGCACTACGCACTCCACCGCTGAGCCTGCTCTCCATCCCCACATGCATTATTTATTGTATGAAGAGCAGTTTAAAAGACAAAGAACACATAGCTAAAAAAAGCCAAAGGTGGCTGGGTGTGGGGGTGCATGTCTTTAATCCTGGCACTCAGGAGGCAGATTTCTGTGAGCTTCAGGCCAGCCTGGTCTACATGGTGAGGTCCAGTACAGCTGGGAGACACTGTCTCAAAAATAAAAAATAAGCAACAACAACAAAGCAGGGCAAAGGCCCGAGATGGTCACTCCTGACATAATTACGGCTGAGATTCAGCGTGAGTGCCGTGTTGAGCTTTTAAACCCTGTGACCCTTTACAGGAGCACTTTAGAAATACTTCAACTTTTTTTTTTTAGATTACAGTTATTTTACCCCATTACCAATTCAGAAACTATTAGCAGTTTTCATTGCCTACAGGTTAAATTCTGAATACCAGGGCTGCTGATGTATTCAAGTGACTCTCTCTCTCTGTCACACACACACACACTTTCAACAAAGGTTTTTCTATTTTCTGTTTCCATTACCCTGAAATAGACTTTACTCGAATTCTTCTGGGCAAAAGTTATTGAATTTACCATGAAGCCATTTTAACGTGTACAATTACGGAGCACTAAGCACAGTAATGTGACATGTGCTCATCACTTCCGTTTGCAGAACATTTTCTTCCTGCCAAACAAACCTTTCACCCATTACACTGTAACTGATGTCCTGTCTTCTGGCCTGAGAATCTGCTCCTGATAAGTTTCTCATGGAAGAGGAATCACACCCTATTTGTCATTTGTGTTTGCTTTATTTCACTTAGCCTAAGGTTTCAAGTTGCATGTAAAGTGTCTGAATTTGTTCCTTCTTAAGACTGAACAGTATTTCACTGTGTGTGACTACCAAATCTTGCTCCTACACTCACCTGGCAATAGCCATTTGGGTTGTCTCTTCTTTGGGCTATTGTAAATATAATGCTAGAAACACTACATTTAAGCATGTGTTTGAGTCCCTGCTTTTAGCCCTTTGCATGCATGCCTGGAGATGAAATCTATGAACCATTGTTATGTATGCTAAATCTGAGAAGCACCTACTGTTTTCCGTAGCAACAGCACTAAATTCTGTTCCCACCATCAATGAGCAAGAATTCCAAATTCTCTATATTCTTGTCAATCCTCTTTTCCATTTAAAAAAAAATCTATCTTTTAAATTTAATTTTTATATTTATTTATTATAATTGATTCACTTTGTATCCCCGCTGCAGCCGCCTCCTTTGTCTCCTCCAAGTCCCACCACCCTCCATCTTCTCCCCCTCTGCCGTTTCCCGAGTGCCCTGATAGGGGAAGACCTCCTCCCTCTATCTGATCCTAGCTTATCGGAAATTCTGTATTTTTAAGAATACCGATCCTGACTGGTGTGGTGTGGTACCAATGACTTTTAATAGCACTATTAATCAAGCCAACTATTCCAGGCTATAACCCACAGCCAAGCCAACCAAGGCATCGCTGCTTCCAGAGAGCCCTTCTGCAACCGGCCATGCTCCTTTTCTCATTGAAGTGACGAGAAGCCTGACAAAAGCTACTTGAGGCTGTTACTTAGGCGATGGTTTGGGAGCACAGTCCATGGCGGTGGGGAAAGCGTGGCTGCGGGAGCATGAGGCGGCTCCAAAGCCAGCCATCGGATAATCTCTTTACTGATAGGGCATTTCAGCCTACGGAACACTGTTGCCCTCATTCAGGGTGTTTCCAACCACAGTTAAGACCCTCTGCTCCCTCAAGTCTCACGTTCATCTCAGGACGGAAATACAGTTAGTACATCTCTGAGGGTCTCCGGCATCTTATCAGTTCCAAAATTGTTTAAAACTGTCCATGCAGTCTCTCCTGGGACTCAGGAAATCTCCTAACTGTGGGAGCCTATGAAACAAAGAATACAGCTTACATAGTTCTGATATAAAATGGCATACGGCAAACATTCATTCCAAAAGGGAGAAATAGGGGCATGGCAAGAAAAGATGGCCAGGGATTCTGGCAGTACAGGCACCCTTCTCGAGGTTCCGCGCTCCGCGTCTGGGGCTCTCAGAGATATCGTCTGACCTCCAACAGTCTTGAGTAGCCCCACACCTCTAGCTCTGCCCTGTGGCAGCACACACAGCCCGTTCTGTGGCTGGCCCCCAGTCCGGCCCCCAGTCTCCTGGGTTCTTCGTTGCACCTTAGTCTCTAAGTCCACAGCCTCATGTAGCAGTTTTTCAGGGCCTCGTTTCAGCAGCCCAACCTTGCCATTCGTTGCCTGGTTACATTGCCAGGTTTTTCTGAACCTTGGTGTAAGCCTCCCTCCGGCCTTCCACTGCCGAGTTTCGCTACAGAGTTTCAGAGTTTCGTCGCAGGTTTGAAACGTGGTTGGGCTCCCTTCTACTACCCTTCAGCCTTGGCAGACGAACCTGGAAAAACTAAGGTGGTTGTTTTGCAGCAGAGAATGCCATCAGCAGCATTCCCAGCTCTGTCCTTCTCCTTTCCAGTGACTCTGCACGCTTTGCAAGCTCAAACCTTTGATGGGGGCTAACCTTCAACCCAGTGCCAAATCAAAGTGTTTTCCTTAACTGTGCTCTTCTCTTTAGCAATTATAGATGCTTTTTTCAAAATCGTCCTTGTCGGCCATTTACCATGCACTCAGGCTCCTTTGCTTATCAGTCTTGATATTTTCCATGCCTTTCTACTTCACTTGCTGCCTTTTCAGGATGGAAATTCGGCAAGTGAGCAGTAACCAGGACTGAATGCTACACCGTCTTGAAATTTCCAGCAAAGGAATTCACCCGCGGAATCCAGCCTCAGTCAAATGATCAGGACACAAGCCGGAAGCAGTAGCTTTTTTTTTGTTAGTATGTAACAGGCAGCTTTTTTGTTAGAAGGTAACAGGCAGCTTTTTTTGTTAGAATGTAACAGGCAGCTTTTTTTGTTAGACGGTAACAGGCAGCTTTTTTGTTAGAAGGTAACGGGAGTCGCCCAGTTCAACAACAGTGTCCCTGCTCTCGGCTGAGACCTCTGGACAGGACCTCTGCTGCCCACTTTTCTTTCAGCATTCTGCTCTTCTGAACTACCATCAATAGCCCATTACTCTATGATTGCAGCCTTGTGGGGCACCCAGCCTGCAGCCCCAAAATTTTCCATGCTTCTCCTACAAACCAGTTCCCAAAGCCTGGTTCAAGCTCACAACCACGCTTGTCACAGCAACTGCTCTCTCCCTTGATGCTAGTTTTCGGTATCAGTGATTATCTTTTCTCATTGCTGCGACAAAAAAAAAACAAAAACAAAAAACAACAACAACAACTAACCTCCCTCCCCCTCAATTTAAAGAACGGGGGCGGGGGTATTCTGGATCATTGTTTTGAGAGAATAGTCCACTGTAGCAGGGAAAGCATGGAGGCAGGAAGCTCAAGGAAGCTACTCAGTCCCGAGGCAGAGAGAGACGCAGGCCAGTGTCACACTTCCGTTTCCTATTTCATTTAGTTCAGGACTCCAGCTGGTGGGGAGGTACTGCCTACATTCAGGGTAGGTCTTCCCACCTCACCTTGCTTTGGAACCAGGTCAGAGGTGATTCTAAGTCACACCGAGTTGACAAGATGACATTGCCTCTGGGTTTCTGTCCATGGAATTTGCTTGCTGTGCCATGCCCTCTCCTCAGCTAACGCTGATTTTCCATCCTAAGCTCAACCCCCTCACACCATTAGGAAAGATAACCAAGTAGATAAAGGAGCGTGGAAAGTTCTTCAAACCTAAGGAAAACGAAGAAGAATTAAGATTTTTAAAATCAGTATTATTAGGAGAGATGGGTGACTAATTTTTTAAAAGGATTTCTTTATGTGTATAAACGTTTTGCCCCTGCATGTATGTATGTTGGCCACATATGTGCCTGGGGTCGGAAAAGGTCAGAAGCGGGCTTTGGAGCCATCCAATTGGAGTTAAGATGTTTATGAACCACCATTTGGGTCCTGGGATATGAACCAGAGTCCTCAGCAAGAGCAATAAATACTTCAGCTGCTCAGTCATCTCTCTAGCCGAAGCATCTTTTTAATATAACAATTAGGAAAACGAATGGAAACATTGTATTCATAATAAAAATGTAAACAAAGGAAAGCAAGTATAGAAATCAATACAATAAAAATTTAAACAAACTAAAAATACTCAAGAGGAAAGAGTTTATAGCAGACAATGTTCTTATGTGAGTTCTGTGAGTTTTATATCTGTGGCCAACCAATTTCAGATAAAATAAATAAAACAACAAAAAAGAGAAAAAAAAAACACTCAGAAAGCAATTATGTCTGCAGTGCAAGAACACAGCCCTTTTCCGAGGTGGTGATGCTACCTTGGGAGATTCTGGGAGGTTTGATAGGTGGAATCTAACCAGAAAAATAATGTCACCATTGTACTTTCCTAGCTATGGCTCTGTGTAATGGTGGATGGTGGGGTTTTTTTCTGTTTTGTTTTGTTTGCTTTTTGTTTTTGAGACAGTGTCTCAGTATGTAGCTCTGTCTAGCCTCAAACTCACTACATAGACCACCCTTGGCTAGAACTCACAGAGCTCTACCTGCCTCTGTCTCCCAAGTGTTGAAGCTCAAGGCATGTGCCACGACTCTCTGCTAGATTTTTTTTTTTTTTTTTGATCTGGAAGTTGAATCCAGGCTCTCAAGTTTTAACATAAGTACTCTTCCATCAAGCTACACCTCCAGCCTCTGTTAGATTTCAGGCTTCAAAAATAGGAGACATCGTTATTCCTTAGTACTGGCTGGCTGGCTGGCTGTAGTGCTAATAAATATTTTTGATTCAATGAATAATATCATAACCTGAGTCAATGAATACAATAATTGGAGGGACAAGTGTATCCCCCTTTTATTGTACTTTAAAAAAGCTAGTTGCTAGTAAAAATAGCTACTAAAAAAAGCTACTAAAAGTAGCCTAATTAATGATGTCAGAATTATAAACCATTAGCTATAACTTTGACTGTGATCTTTGAATTTCATAAAAGAAAAGAAACAGAAAGGGGACTTTGCTAGGGAGAAGAGGTTTGGTGAGATTTAGAAGGGTATGAGAGAATAATGAGGACTGAATATGATTAAAGTATATTATGCATATGAAATTGTAGAAGAAAGAGAGAATTAGAGATGAGAAAGGAAATGTTACTACAGATTCTAATGAAATATAAGGAGTCATTAGGGAGTACTTTGAAAAACTGGAAAGTCTGGAAGAAATGAAAAAAAAAATCTTAGACATATATGGCCAGCTAAATTTAAGTCAAGAAGACATAAATAATTTAAATTTGTCCATAGGAATCAATGAGAGTGAAGCAATAATAAAATGTTTCCCAACAAAGAAAAGTCCAGGATTGGCTGGAGTTACTGCAAAATTCTACTAAACCTTTAAAAAAGAGCTAATATCAATGATCCTCAGACTGTTCCCTAAGAGAGAAAGGGAAAACTCTCCCAATACCATTCTGCAAACCAGCGTTATACCCATACCAAAAGTGGATAAAGACAAAAGAAAGAAAACTACAGATCTATTTTCTTGGTAAGCACAGATTTAAATGCCAGTAACATTTTTGCAACTTGAATTAAAAACACATTAAGAAGATCTTATAACCATGACCATGTTGGTATCAGCTCAAGGATGCCAGGTTGATTCAGCATACACAAGTCAATGGAAACAATGCAGCGCACAAATAAGCTTGAAGACAGAAAGTACGGGACCATTTCAGTTGATGAAGAAAAGGCCTTAAAAACAAACAAACAAACAAAAAGAAATTAGAGACTTCCTAAAATTCAATGAAAAATGAAGACACAATTTACCCAAACTTATGGGACACAATGAAAGCAGTGCTAAGAGAAAAGTTCATAGCACTAAGTGACTCTAGAAAGAAGTTTGAGACATCTCATGCAAGCAACTTAACGACTCACCTGAAAACCCTAGAAAAAAAAAAGAAGCAGACACACCAAAAAGGAGTATAGATTGGAAATAAGCCAACTCGGAGCTGAAATCAATGAATTAGAAACAAAGAAAACAATTCAAAGAATCAACAAAACCAAGAGCTGGTTCTTTGAAAAAAACAACAAGATAGACAAACCCTTAACTTAACTAACTAAAAGGCAGAGAGAAACTATCCAAATCAGCAAAATCAGAAATGAAAAGGGGGACATAATGACAGACACTGAGGAAATCCAAACAATCATTAGGTCTTATTCCAAAAGCCTATATATATCACAAAATTTGAAAATCTAAATGAAATGGTCAATTTTCTTGATAGATTCCATTAATCAAAATCAAATCAAGGTCAGGCAAATATATTAAATAGTCCCATATCCCCCAAGGAAATAGAACAGTCATCAAAAGTCTCCCTTCCAAAAAAAGCCAAGGGCCAGATGTTTTCCATGCAGAAGTCTACCTCACCTTCAAAGAAGAGCTAACTCCAATTCTCTTCAAACTATTCCACAAAATAGAAACAGAAGGAACATTGCCAAACTCATTCTATGAAGCCACAATCACCTTGACACCTAAACCACACAAAGACACAACAAAAAAAGAGAACTTCAGACCTATCTCTCTTATGAACATTGATGCAAAAGTACTCAATAAAATACTTGCAAACCGAACCTAAGAACATATAAAGATATCATCCACCATGACCCAAATAGGCTTCATCCCAGGCATGCAGGGGTGGTTCAATATACAGAAATCCATCAATGTGATCCACCATATTAATAAACTGAAGGAGAAAAACCACACAATCATCTCCTTAGATGCCAAAAAAAGCATTTGACAAAACCCAACACTCATTCATGTTTAAAGTGTTGGACATATCAGGGATACAAGGCACACACCTAAACATAGTAAAGGCGATAT
The DNA here is from genome assembly GCF_907164565.1 of Psammomys obesus. NCBI lineage: Eukaryota > Metazoa > Chordata > Mammalia > Rodentia > Muridae > Psammomys > Psammomys obesus. The sequence goes on along the minus strand of NW_026596149.1, from coordinate 3,257,777 downwards.
ACAGCAAGCCTATAACCAACATCAAACTAAACAGAGAGAAACTTAAATCAATCCCACTGAAAATAGGGACAAGGCAAGGCTACCCACTATTTCCATATCTTTTCAACCTAGTACTTGAAGTCATTGCTAGAGCAATAAGACAACTAAAGGAGATCAAGGGGATACAAATTGAAAAGAAGAAGTCAAAGTATCACTATTTGCAGATTATATGACAGTATACATGAGTGACCCCAAAAATTCATCCAGAGAACTCCTTCAGCTGAAAAACACCTTCAGCAAAGTGACTGGATACAAAATTAACTAAAAAAAAAATCACAAGCCCTCTTTATACCAAAGACAAAGGGTCCGAAAAAGAAATTAGGGAAAGAACACCCTTCACAATAGCCACTAATAACATAAAGTACCTTGGTGTGACCCTAACGAAGCAAGGGAAAGACCTATTTGTAAAAATCTTCAAGTCTCTGAAGACATTGAAGAAGATATCAGAAGATGGAAAGATCTGTGCTCAAGGATTGGTAGGATTAGCATAGTGAAAATGGCCATCTTTCTAAAAGCCATCTACAGATTCAATGCAATTCGCATCAAAATACCAACACAATTCTTTACAGACCTTGAATGAATAATTCTCAACTTCATATGGAAAAAACAAAAAACCCAGAATTGCCAAAATGGTCCTGTACAACTACAGATTGTCTGGAGGTATCTCCATCCCTGAACTCAAGTTGTACTACAGAGCAACAGTAGTAAAAACTGCATGGTACTAGCATAGAAACAGAATGGTGGATCAATGGAATCAAATAGAAGACCCAGAAATAAACCCACACACTTATAGATACTTGATTTTTGACAAAGAAGCCAAAACCATTCAATGGAAAAAAGACAGCATTTTCAAAAATGGTGCTGGTCTAACTGGATGTCTACATGCAGAAAAATGAAAATAGATGCACACTTATCACCCTGAACAAAACTAAAGTCCAGGTGGATCAAAGACCTCAACCTAAAAATAGACACACCAAATCGGTTAGAAGAAAAAGTGGGGAACAGCCTAGAACTCATTGGCACAGGAGACAACTTCCTGAACAAAACACCAACAGCACAGGCTCTAAGAGCAACAATCAATAAATGGGACCTCATGAAATGGAAAAGCTTCTGTAAAGCAAAGGACACTGTTGTCAGACCAAAACAACAGCCTACAGACTGGGAAAGGATCTTCACCAACCCTATATCTGACAGAGGGCTAATATCCGGAATATATAAAGAACTAAAGAAGTTAAAAAGCAACAAATCAAGTAATCCAATTAAAAAATGGGGTATGGAGCTAAACAGAGAATTCTTTATAGATGAATATAGAATGGCAGAGAAACACTTAAAGAAATGCTCAACGTCCTTAGCCATTAAGGAAATGCAAATCAAAACCCTGAGATTTCACCTTATACCCATCAAAATGGCTAAGATAAAAAACTCAAGTGACAACACATGCTGGAGAAGATGTGGAGAAAGGGGAACCCTTCTCCACTGCTGGTGGGTAAACTTGTGCAACCACTCTAGGAATCAATCAGCGCTTTCTTAGACAATTAGGAATAGTGATACCTCAAGATCCAGCTATACCACTCCTAGGCATATATCCGAAGATGGTCAAGTATACAAACAAGGACATTTGCTCAACCATGTTGATAGCAGCTTAATTTGTAATTGCCAGAAGCTGGAAACAACCCAGATGCCTCTCAGTTAAGGATTGGAAACAGAAATTGTGGTACATTTATACAATGGAATACTACTCAGCAATGAAAAATAAGGAAATCATGAAATTTGTAGGCAAATGGTGGGAACTAGAAAATAGCATCTTGAGTGAGGTATCCAAGAAGCAGAAAGACACACATGGTGTATACTTACTTATAAGTGGATATTATACATATAATACAGGATAAACATACTAAAATCTATACACCTTAAGAAAGCTAAGCAAGAAGGAGGACCCAGAGTAAATGATCAATCCTTATTCAGAAAAGCAAAGAGGATGGACATTAGAAGAGGGGGAAAACAAGGAGCAGGACAGGAGCCTACCACAGAGGGCCTCTGAAAGACTCTACCCTGCAGAGTATCAAAACAGATGCTGAGACTCATAGACAAACTTTGGGCAGAGAGCAGGGAATCTTGTGAAAGAAGGGAGAGATAGAAAGATCTGGAAGGAGCAGGAGCTCCACAAGGACAGCAACAGAATAAAAAAATCTGGGCCCACCCAGGGGTCTTTTCTGAGACTGATACTCTAACCAAGGACCATGCGTGTAGATAACCTAGAAACCCTGAACAGATATAGCCCATGGCAGCTCAGTGTCCAAGTTCTCTAGTAAGGGGAACAGGGGCTATCTCTAACATGAACTCAGTGGCTGGTTATTTGATCACCTCCCCCTGAGAGGGGTACAGCTTTTCCAGTCCACAGAGGAAGACAATGCAGCCAGTCCTGATGAGACCTGATAGGCTGGGGTCAGAAGGAAGAGGAGAAGGACCTCCCCTATCAGTGGACTAAAGGAGGGGCATGAGAGAAGAAGAAAGAGGGAGAGTGTGATTGGGAGGAGGTGAGGCAGGAGGCTAGAGATGGGATACAAAATGAATAAATTGTAATTAATAAAAAATAATTTAAAAAAAGGCCTTCAACAAAATCCAATATCCCTCTATGATAAAATCCCTGAAGAAACTAAAACCAGAAGAAACATAGCTTAACTTAATAACATAGCTTAACTTAATATGTATGACAAATCTACAGCTAATATAAAACTAAATAGGGAAATACTTTAGTATTTTCTCTAAAATTCGGAATGGGGCAAAGGTCCACACTCAGTCCAAGCTTATTCAGTTATAGTGCTTGAAATCTTAGCCAAAGCAGTAAGACAAGAAAAAGAAATAAAGGGATTCAAATGGGGAAGGAAGAAATCATATCATTCCTGTTTGTAAATGACATGATCCTTTATTTAAAAGATTTCACAAAACCCACGAGAAACTGTTAGATCTGAAAAATACTTTAAGCAAGAGCCAAAGTCAACATACAAACAGTAGTAGCTTTTCTAATTCTCTGAAAAAGAAATTCAGTGAAAAATCCCACCATAATAGCAAATAAATAAATAAATAAATAAATAAATAAATAAATAACTAACATAGATGGTAATTATCTCTACAACAAAAACATTAAGACACTGAGAAAAGCAACTAAAGAAGACAATACAAGATGGGAAGATTTTTCATGTTTATGGTTGCACAGAATGAAAATACTAAAGTAACACACAGCTTCAGTACAACCCCCATCAAAATCCCCTTGAAATTCTTCACAGAATGGAGAAAAGTCCTAAAAGCCATATGAAAACGAAAGGGCTTGGACGACTAAAGTGCTTCTCACCATAAAGAACGGTGCCAGAGGCCAAGCATGCTGCAGCACACCCTTAAACCCGGCACTTGGGAGGAAGAGGCAGGAAAATCTCTGTGGGTTCAAAGAATGTCTGGTTTACATAGTGAGTTCCAGGACAGCCCTGCCTCAGTCAAAACAAAACCGATTAGTGCTGGAGGTGTCATATTATGTGATCAGATTATATTCCATAGCTATTACAAAAAAAAAAAAATTAAAGCTTGATTCTTGCACAGGAAAACCATAAAAAAATGATAATACTGTGGGGGGTACTTAAAAAAAAACAACTCTTATTTACGTTTCTTTTATATTTTTCTCCCTTCTCCTCCCCAATCCCTTCCAACACCCCAACACCAGGTAGGAGAGAAAGTGTTAGCGGGAGAGGGGATGAAGTTCTTTCTTAGCTGCTTCCTGCTGGTCAGGGCCGTTGGGTTCCTTGGAGCAAGTCCAATCCTTGTTTCAGGAGACCTCTAACTTCTTGTCTCACAACAGCAACCAGGAGCAGCAAGGAGGAATCAGGAGCAGCCTTGCTCTTTCTCTGCTCTCCACACTCTCTGGGCTCTGGCATTTATTCTCACTCCAGAGTCCTCAGATTTAAACTATCTGCAGCTAGCAAAGAGCTCCTTTCAGAGCCCACATGAAGACTGAAAGAAGAAATAGAACCGATCGATGAAGGAAAAGACCAGGATATTACAGTGGGTGAAGTGAAGTGAATGAGAACAAAGCAGAGTGACATATATGTGTGAAGACAGCATGACAAAACATAATGGCATATATATATGAAGACAGCATGACAAAACTCATTACTTTGTATTTATGCTTAACAAGAGAAAGAAAGAAAAGGGACCACTTAATACACATATCACAGGAAAACAACTTTTGAGCCCCAAACTTTCAGGACAATCATGAAAGTTATAAGGAAGGTTATAAATTTTCATAAAGTTCCAACAGTTGGACATGATTTTCCTAAGACTGTTTCCTGCACTATAACCCGATGCCCTCAGGTAGACGTCAAACCTTCCCCTGTGTTCCGAAGTACAGAGGGCCCCTCAGTTTGTCATCACAAGTTAATCAGGTTCTCTTCAGTCTGGTTCCCAAGATGGTTTCACTCTTGTTGAGACACAGTGGTCACTGGCTGTCAGAGCACCTAAGGTTAGCCCTCAGCTCTGTATCAGAAATGCTGCTCCTTGGGAACTAACATCAAGGAAGAGATGGAGCCGTTTAGAGTAAGAATGCAGATTTAAACAATTCTCTATCTTGCTGTGTCACTCTCTAAAGTCATCTTCATCTCAGAATCATGTCAATGTCACAGAGGCCTTGCATGGACAGAAGTGGGGAGCTGCCCCACCTGGCTGCTTGGAACTGTTGCTACCGTGAATTTGAGTCATTTTTAAACATAAAAGTCCATGTCACATTTATTTCCATTCAGTTTCTCTCTGTACATTAGGCATGTGGGAGGGTGACTTGACTTGTGTGGAGGTCACAGAACAACTTGCAGGAGTCAGTTCTGTTCTATGTGGGTTGCAGGGTTGAATTTAGGCCATCAGCGTGGCAGCAAATACCTGAGCTGGCTGAGCTGTCTCCTTGGCCCAGAATCTGAAACTTAACTGGAATTTGTAGAGTCCCTATGTTTGGGGCCAGCCCTGACCTGCCTAGGTAAGTTTGCATGTGTCTTCCCTCTTCTGGACAGCACCTGGAACGGGATATAATATAATGAGAGATCTTTAAAAAGGCCCGAAGATTCCCCAACTATACCAGTCTGACGTGGTTGAATGGCTTCTAGTCTACTGTTTTCAGTAGAGCTGGTAGCCATGGGGAGGGCTGAAGTTTCCAGCGTGATCTTCCTATAAATTGTTGCACCACTAATCTCACTGCTTTACACTCTGACCTTTCCCGAAGAGTTGTCTCAGCCAGTAAAACACACATTTATTTAGTCATTCTCTTGTTATTAGTTCTTTATGATATTTTCAGCTTTGAACCAATCGTCTTTAAATGTTATGCATCACAGGAGTGTTATCAATAACTCATCTTTTGTTTTTCTGAAACAAGGGATTTATTTGATCTTTGAAAGCTATTTTCACAGCGTAGTTCTATGGAATAACCCTAATTTCTTCAACTGTTTTGATGACATGAGTTTATTCTCTTCTCACATGATCTTGTTTATGTAACCTCTGACGCGAAGGCTGCTGTAATTCTTACGCTTGTTCCTCCACATGACCCCCGCCTCCGGCACCCTCAAGCTCTTCACTTCCTCTTGTGTTTGCAGCAGTTTGAGTATACAAGCTACAACACTGATTTGGCATGTCATGGAATTTATGAGGGTAGGGGTTCTCAGTTATTTTTTGTAATTTTAAGATTTGCAGTTGGATTTTTCATGCTTTTGTGAAGATTCTCAAGCATTATGTCTTGAGGAATCTCTTACACTTCTCATCTTTCTTCTTTTCTTCTGGAACTCCAATGCTATGCAATGTGTTATCACTACTGCTGACCCATGCTTCTTAGGTGCTCAGTTCTGTTGTCACTCTCTTTTCTCTTTATGTTTCAGCTTGGGTATTTTCTCCTGGATCATCTTCTTATGTGACTGGTGATGTTTTAACAAATGTGAGTTAGGCTATCTCAACAGAACACAAACAGAAAAACTTCTGAGTTAAAGGACATCATTGATGCAGTGGACTTGAGATCTGACTTTGGAACATTCTGTCCAAACATGCAGAGTTCATGTTCTCTCAGGTCCACAGAGCTCTCTCTAAAACAGACATCTAATCAGATGCAAAGGAAGTCTCAAGAAACAGAGGAAACTTGATTCTTTATCCAACCACAGTGGAATAAAACTAGAAATCAGCAGCAACAGGAATCACAGAACACATACAAACTATGAAGATTGAACAACACACCATTGAATGGATCAGTGAAGAAATCAAGAAGGAAATTAAACAATTCCTAGAAATTAATAAAAATTAAAACATACCATATCAAAACTTATGAGGCATAAAAACCATATTAAGAGGGAAGGCCATTGTTCTAAAAGACTATATTAAAAAATCAAGGTGACTTCCAATAAGCAAACTAATAGTACCTGTTGGTATAATGTTCTTGTGGAATGTATACACCTTACTCTTGTTCATTCAAATGCTGATTTCTCTCCTCCACTCTCTGGTTTCAATCCGGACATTGCATTGTGATAGTTATTCTAAGCATCACCTGTCTCAACTTTGTGTAAACATGCCAAAATAAAGCAACCAGCCACTGTTTTGAGCAATGGAAAGGAATCGGGAAGAGAGGGAGGAGCCAGAGAACAGGAAAGTGTGGGAGGAGAGGAGGAGAGAAGGGCAGGAGAGAGCTGGGAGAGCAGGCTGAAGGAGAGGTCTTGGAATGATGTGGAGAATGAACCTGACCTAAGATTTCACTAAAAGCAAGTATAATGTGGGAAATCTAAATGTTAAGAAAATATGAGGGCTTGGAGGTTTAGGATGGAGTAACTATTGCCCAGCATTGTATTCTAGGTTAATTAAATAAATCATAGTCTCTGTGTGGTGATTTGGTAATACAACTGTTTAGGATTAACAGCAGCATTACTAAAAGATATATCATTAGTAAATAATAATCGCCACTTACAACAGTACTTCCAAGCCTTGGAAAGGCAAAACACCAGCTAGGTCCAAAGTCAGTAGGTTAGGACAGAAATTAATGAAATGCAAACTGAAATTTACAAAGCATCAGTGAAACAAGGAATTGGTTCCTTGAAAAGATAATCCAAACCTTTAACCAAACCAAGAAAAGGAAAGAGAGATAAAAACAAAATTAGAGAAGAAAAAGGAGACATTACAATAGCTATCAATGAAATCCATAAAATCAGTAGGCCGTGTTTTAAAAGCTAATATTCCACCAAATTGGATAATTTAGAAGAAAAGATCGATTTCTAAATGCTTATGATAGACCTACCAAATTAATTCATAATGAGATAAACAATTTAAACATATATAATAACAAGTATGAAGTGGACACAGTAGCTGGGTGCTGTAGTGTACATCTTTAATCCCAGCACCCAGAAGGCACAGGCAGAGCTTAAAGCAAGCCAGTGGGAGCAGGGAAACGAGAGAAGGAGTGAGAGAGAGCGACAGGTAGATGGATAGATGATAGGTGAGAGAGAGAGAAAACACAATAATAAAAAATCTAACTAAGGGCTGGAGAGATGGCTCAGCAGTTAAGAGCACTGGCTGCTCTTGAAGAGGCCCTGAGTTCAATTCCCACCAACCACAGGGCAGCTTGCAACTGTTTGTAACTCCAGTTCCAGGGGATCCAACACCTCAACGGACACACATGCAGCCAAGCCAAATGAAGAGACAGGGTGACCCACTCACTCTGCGATGCTTCATGTAGCAAACTGTGCCAATGCAGGAGCTGCTCAAACCCACCAAGCCAGAGTTGGGCATTTGCGCCCACAGTGGGCTTTGGTCTAGGCACCCTTTAGGTCTCTGCACTCTGCTCTATGCTCGGCAAAGTGGTTCTCAGTTCCTTGCTCTCTCTTTACTCCGCTCAACAGGTCTGCGGGTAGTGCGGGTTTAGGCCCTTCTGCGGGGTCCCACTGAACCCACTGGCAGCCGTGGGGTGAGACCAGCTTAGCAGCCCATTGTCACGCTCCTTCTCTATTGCTTTATGACCCCAGAGGTCCGTAAGGCTCCGGCCCTGCCGGGCGCCTGCTCCTGCTACGAATTCCTAGCTGTTCGGTGGAGGTGATAGTCGCGGAGGCGTGGAGCGGGAGAGTCTCCGAGCTCAGCGGCAGCCCTAGGAGGAGGCTTCCCCGCCTTCCAGAGCTCCGGCTCACAGAGGTAGACAGAGCCCTGGCCCTACAGGATCAGGCCCTACAGCAACCCTTCCTTCCTACTGTTTCGTTGACTGGGTCTGTGGGTGAAGGGAGAATGTAAGTCGCTTCTGCTTTTACTGACTTGAGCGGAATGCCACACTGTGTCCAGCTCTTCCTCTGTGTGCTTCGTCTATTACCCCGCGCGTGTGATCCAGCTACTGTGGCTGCAGCGCAGCTGTGTCTGAGGGGACCTTTGGGTTTTCCCGGGACGCTTTCTTTCCCCTTGCCCCCAAAATACAGACTTTTTAAAAAATGCTTTCCTCCCCTCTCCTATGCAGCAACCTAAGACAAGCTCACACCTGAGAAGATCCACAGAGGCTGAGCCGTGTCCCGCCCGGACCGTGAACCTTGACACACAGGTAGATGTCATTGGAAGGCCGTCCCGGACGACTCTGAACCTCCTCTGCATCCAGGCGCTCCAGCTTTGAACACTGACAAACAAGACTGCAAGGGGCCTCAACTTTCACTTGAGTCCTTTCTCGCACCCTGGGCGCCCCTCTCCTTGTGAGCTTAGCCACTGGTGACCCGGTCAGTGTGAACTTCCGTCCCAAAGGCCTGTGGCCCCTTAGAATTAGGCCGATTGCTCTCCCGGCCAACGTAGCTCGCCACCAGTTGAGATCTTGTCCTTGGCCTGGGTTCCCCTCACTGCACAGCCGTTCATCTTCCCAGCGTCTTAACGTAAGGAATGCTGTGCTGATTTCCGCCAGCATGAGATTAACTGAGTGTAGCAGACTGAGCCACGGGCAGGGTGTGCAGTCATTAAACGCGGCGACGGAAGTAGCCCCCCCAGATCTGCCCCCCCCCCCCCCCCCCGGCGGATCTGTATGCGCGGCCTCTCTCATCTGGCCCAGAGCTACAAGGGAAGAGCGCTGATCTACAGGTCTGGCGCTGCCCGCGGTCAGCCAGGCTCCTTCTGCCTCAAAGTTTGAGTAAACATGTCTGCCCTTTCTAGCTCTGGAGGAGGGAACTGTCTGCTGAACTCCTAAAGCCCTGCTTATCTGCCTACAATGGTCTCTCCAGCGCGCTGTGCCGATCTGGTTTCTGCTGAGGCCAGCCTGATTACAGAGACAGAGTTTATTGCAAACACAAAAATTTTCCTTTAGACTATAAAAGCTATTAATGTCACTGTGAGAAATATAATGAAGTTTAAGACTGAATCTCATCACCCAGAGATTGTCTTAATGTTCTCATATGCACTTTTCAAAATCTCTTCATCTTATTTATACATACCCTGTTTATAGACTGAACTATACTATGTGTTTTCATGAGGATTTTTCATTTACTGCTGTGTGGGGTTTTACCATGTCAACAAATACGGGCCATCACCATCACACTTCACAGTTTGTAAGGCTTCGTTGATTTGATTAGCTGTAATTGTTTAATAGGGTAAATAGAAGATAATAAAGCATCTGTTATGTTAGAGGTGAGCATAATATGGAGTTCATAGTTTTCAGTATGGGGGCACAGATACTATTGTGGTAACCATCCTTTAGATACGATTTTACAAAAATCTTAGCTCATTTCTCTTCATTTCTCTTCTATTTTTGGTTGTGAGCCTAGCTTTTAAAGGCTAAGCCGTCTCCAGCCCTCTCTTTATTTCCCTAAATTTAGTCCCTGGAAATGGAGTCATTATTAAAATATGATTGTTCTCAAGTTGGGTTCGGGGAGAACCAGCTCCTCCAAAACAGGACTAGAAGATGAACCTCAGAACATGGAACCAAGTTTGGATTTCATATAGAGGAGAAATGATGTTTTATAGTTTAGTGTACTCATCCTTGGGGAACATCTGGGATTAAACACGAGGCCTCACATGTGCTAAACATGGCCTTATGCTTGCTGTCCATGCCCTACACAACCCGTAACTATTTTTTAAAGTATTTGCTATTTTTTGTTTTATTATTCAAAGTTAACCGCATGCCCTATATTTCTGTCTCCCAAATATGGTGACCGTGAAAGGAAGTGCTGACACACTGCTCACACACACTCTTACCAACTGTGACGGTTTCAGTGCTTTTCCCGTTGTTAGTCTGTGTTTTAAAGGTCTCACTTAAGGTAAATCCCTGTAGTTAGCGAATCCAGTATGTTGCAGGCTGACATTTTCTTTGTTTTCTGTTTTTCCTTTCTTGGTGCTGTCAGTGGAGCCCAGGGCTTCACACATGCCGACGGGCGCTTCACTCTGCAGCAACACCCCCAACCTAGCCTGACATTTTCCTTACTTGTATGATCATGGGTCAGTTAACACCGGGACACATGCTGAGCACTGTGTCATTGGTCACTGTGTCATTGGTCAATGTTGTCATTGTGGGAACATATTAGAACACACACACACACACACACACACACACACACACACACACACACACACGATATTAGCCAGTTGCCACCACTTGACTTGGTGCAGTCAAGAAATATGGTAGACATGGAGCCGATGAGGCAGCTTATGCGAGAGTAACATTGGAGAACTGCTTCATTCAAACCTGTTTATAGCCAAAGGCATTCTAAACACTTAAACAACTAACATATTCATTCTGATCACTACCCTGCATTGTGTATTGTACATAATTTTGTTCAGGATACTCAGAAAACTTTTTTTTTTTTTGAAACAGGTCTCGCTACACAGCCTAGCCTGGCCTAAAGTGTTCTATGAAACCCAGGCTGTCTCAATGTCTCAATCTTCCTCCTTCAGCTTCCCAGGTGCTGGGGTTATGTGTGTATACTACCGAGCGTGACTTGTGTCATACTTCTCCTAAGACTGTGCTGTCCCTTACCTCAGCGTCACCACAAACACGTGACACAGTGCTAACCTTGCTCTATGATGCTAAGGAGCCTGCAACATCACTAGGCAGTAAACAGACCAGCCATGTAGGTGGCCCATCATTGATCAGAAATGTCCCTACGGCACACACAGCTGTATATAGTCAGGGGTGACCAAATGAAAAGGCTTCACTAAGTGCTGGGCTCCTGCCAGAAGGCTTTAAAATACAGACTGCCACAGCCAGGCGTGGTATGTGACACTTTGGAAGCCTCCCTTGGAAAAAAGGGATCACAGTGTCGTTAGTAGGAGGCCAGCAGTCAGCACGCAACTCCCAAGACCAGGCTTTCACAGCCAAGTCAGCTCCCCGATAACTTAGAGCCCCCAGCCAGCTTAGCCCATTAGAAAAGCACACAGAAAAGCTTCGGCCCTTGGAAGTGCCAAGGCTGTGAAGGGCATCGGTGCCAACAAGACTCGGTGGGGAGGAAGCCTGTGTTTCCTCTTTGTTGCTTTTCTTTTAAAGTCTCAAACTTAGGGGGAAATTAACAAATACATTCTCTTCTGAACTTCCTGTCTGCCCTTAGCGCCCTCTCAGCAAGAGCTGCCAAGTTCTCCTCACCTCTGGGGGGAGGGCAAATGGGCCGACTGCTAGACATCAATATTTACATTGTTATCACATCTGCGGAGGAACCGCAGGCGAGCAGCCCCAGTGAATTACTCCAGTTCTTACCTCCTGACTGCTGGCTCTGAAAAACACGCTTTCTTTGTAGAGGCGCGGAATGTGTTAAGAAAATATACATCCTTGGGAGGACACCTAGGTGAATCCCCCAGTACTGGAAAGCATCACAGCCCGTTGCTACCTCTTCTCCAGATCACCCCTGTTGCTCGGGTATCTGAAGGATGTGCTGATTGACTTATTAGAGGCAATATCAGAAGGCCCGACCCACCTAGGACCCACCCAGCTCTCCAGGAAACAGCAGTATGCTCCATAGCGAAGGGCAGACTTGTGTCTGGCCAGAGGCTTGTCTGTGGACATAGATTTTGGAGGGGGAGAGGAAGGAGATGCCCCGAGACATGGCTTAACTACATTCCACAAATTATAGGAAAGTTGCCAGATACCCCCTTCCATTGGAAAACAACTTTTTTTTTTAAATGGTTGATACTCTTGGCTAGATTTTGCCCAGGATGCCAGGTGAGTTAAGAGATTTCCTATGCTCTTGTGATAGGTCAGCACCTGTTGACAATTTCAGGTTCTTGTGTCTCAACAAAGAAATGAATCTCTGATGCAAGGGTACAGATAGACAGACATTTGTCTTTATAAAGAAAAAGATGCTGCAGTCCCCAAAACACCTTTGCTGAGTTATCTTCGGAATTCTCATTCCTTGTTGGCTTGTGAGTGCGTGTATAGATATGGCTTCATCTCACTATACCCAACAAGCAACTCAGGGCTACAGACCACCCTGGCCAGCCTAGGCAGGGTTACTTCCTACACCCTAGAGGAGATGATGGCAGGGCATGACAGGAGCGAGCTGGGGACCGGAAGCATCCTAGTCTTATCTGTGAGACTATGATCCACTCTGGGAGAAATGAATGCAACTGGTATTAGACCCCTAAACCAGATGGTGCAGGTGAGGACCCAGAGGCAGCAACGCAGGCGACTGACAGGGCAAAGGAAGCAATGAGCATAGCGACTGCTGGAGTTGAAGTGCAGAGGGGAGGACTTGAGAGAAGAGAAAGGGTGGGAACCAAGGTGGCTTTGTCCCTGGTGAGATGGGCGACAAGGGGGACTGTAATAGAAGTTTTGGTTTCTTTGTGTGTTGTGTAAAAATGCTTTTGTTTTAATCCCAAGTGTGGGAATTAGTTGGGCTGGAGTTTGTCCACATCTGTTAATTGTCTGGTGGGGTGTGATCTTTGGCAGCTAGTAATGACCTTTCATGTGCTGTGCGGAGGGGCATGGTCTAGGACTCAGAGAGTATAAATGTGAGGCCGAGAAGAGGCGGTGCGGCATTCAGTGTGGCGTTAGGTGTTGGCGTGTGGCGTGGAGCAGTTTGGAGAGGCCAGAGACGGTGTGGCCGTTTGGAGCAGTCAGAGAGAAACACTAATGGCACAGGGTCACGGAGGAGCCTGCTGTTGTACAGCCCTAAAAGAATCCCTTTGGCCCTAACTAGCTGGAAGAAGTAAAGGGGTCTGCGCCCTGTCTCCCCACTTGGTGGAAGGGAGATAGAGGCCTAAACACCCCAATAAAGTAGAGTTTTTTAAAAAGTTGCTACAGGAGAGGATAGACAGGGTCAGAGGCGGAGGCTGTATCTGGCCCCCAAGGGTCTGGACAGCCTTCCTTCCTAGGCCCAGTGTTTCCCTGTTACTTTCTAACCTTCCAGTTCCTGCTTGCCTGTGGATATGTGTGTGTGTGTGTGTGTGTGTGTGTGTCTATGAGAGAGAGAGAGAGAGAGCCTACCTTCACTGTATCCATACCCTGCTTGCTGTTTAACAAGGGAAAAGGAGAGATGGCCCAGTGGTTAAGCACACTTGATGCTCTTGCAGAGGACCCAGTCTCAGTTCCAGGATGAGCACTGGGTGGAGCACAGACATCTGTAATCCAGTTTCAAGGGCTCCACCGGCCTCTATGGGCCATTTACATGGTGCCATATTGGATATGAAGAGCTGTCCTCCCTTGCTTTGCTTGTCAAAATGACAGTTAAAAGACATCTGAGATGAAAGCCTTGATTGAGGAATGGCCTAAATCAGAAGGGCTTACGGGCATGTCTGATTAGTCACTGACGCAGGAGGGCCCAGGCCACTGTAGGTAGTACCTAGGCAGGGGGTCACAGTATGTGTGGGAAAGCTAGCTGAGCCTGTGCCTGGGACCGACTCAGCCAACATTCTTCCTCCGAGGTTCCTGTTGCTGTGATAAAACACCATACAAAAAGCAGCTTACACTTCCACAGTCCATCATTGAAGGAAGTCAGGGCAGGAATTCAAGGCAGGAACCTGGAGCCAAGACCTGAGGTGAGGCAGAGGCCATTCTGCTTGCTCCTCATAGTCTACTCAGCCCACTCTGTATACACATCAGGTCACCTGCCCAGGGGTGGCAGCACCCTCAAGGGCTCACCTCTCTCACATCCATCACTAATTTTAAAAAAATGCAGGACAGACTTATGCAAAGGCAAATCCTATGGAGGAATTTTCTCAATTCAGATTCCCTCTTCCCAAGTGACTCTAGCTTGTGTCAAGTGGATATAAAAGCAGGCAACACAGTACTTTAAAATGTATTATTCACAATGAGAAGCTGAGAACAGCAGAAGTCTCAGAGCACAGTAGTGAAGACAAGGCTTCAGGAAGGATTAAGTTGGGCTCCCTGCCTGCCTGCCTGCCTGCCTCCTGCCTCTCTTCTTTCCCAACATATCCTCGAGAACATGGGCTCTTTCCACTCCCTCTTCCATGATGTTCCTGAGTCATGGACAGGGAGACACAGATGTCTTCACCTCAGCTGAGCGTTCAGCAGACACTTGTTCTCAGCACTTTGACTAGTTAAGAACCTTTGCATTAACTATTGGCCACTGCAAATAGAGGCTTCCCTGACCAAAGCTGAGAGTAGCATAAATGTACTTGTATGTACATACATATTTGGATGGCAGCTTGTCACCATGACCATTTAGCAAAACAACAACAGTAGGTTTCCCTATTGGGCCTATTTCCTTCCTAGTTACTTACTGTAACTAGGTTTGCAGTAAGTAGTTGATTGCCTCCATAACAGTCATGCCACTATTGCACTGGGCATGTTTTTACATCAGTGGAATGTTGGTAGAATGTTCTTGTGGAATGTACACAGTTTATGCTTGTTCATTCAAATGCTGATTTCTCCCCCACTCTCTGGTTTCAATCCAGAGACTGCACTGTGATGCTTATTCTAAGCATCACCTGTCTCAAGTCTGTGTAAACATGCCACCATTTGTTCTCTATATTGTCAATTACGCTGTGCAATGGAGAGAATAGGGTGGGACATCCTGGTCCAGAGGGGAGGAGAAAGAAGGGAGTGAGAGGAGTAGGGCAGAGAGGACAGGAGAGGGCTTGGAATCATGAGGAGAGATGAACAGGACCTAAGATATGACTAAAAGCGAGTATAAAGTGGGAAATCTGAATGGGAGGAAGCTATGCAGGCTTGGAGGTTTAGGATGGAGTAACTGTTGTCCAGCGCTGTGCTCTAGGTTAAGTAAATCCTAGTCTCTGTGTGGTGATTTGGGTATACAGCTGGTTTAGGAATAACCATTGATTAACTGAAACATAAATCAACAGTAAGTGTTAATATTCAACAACGATGGAATTTTAAAATCATCATGCTTGTTCTGTGGTTTGAAGTTTGTGAGTGACTGTCAGCCATCTCACACAGGCAGGCAGCACAGATTCTTCAGCTATGATAAACTTTCTACCTTCCTACCTTATATGTGTTCTTTATAAAGTAGGCTATTCATTCTTTGCCATATGATGGCGAATATTTTTCCTAATGCTGAGTTTTTACCAGTTTAATGCTGTTTTTCATGTGTGCATGAATGCAGAACTGCCATTTCCATTTCCATGGGTTGTTCTAACTGATGAGTCAGTTCAGTGAGTGCTTGATATAACACCACGATTCCACATCTATTTCCACTGTCATTTCTCACCTGGAATGCAACGATAGCTTCTTCTCCTGGCGCCTGCTTTGCTTTTTCTCTTAATAAACCTTAAATCTCCACCTATTAGAACAAAACTGAAATTCCCTTCTTCAAAGAACTACAAATATTTATCTATTTCCTTCCTCTATTAAGCCTAATCATGGTAGACTGTAACCTGAAACTGTAGCCCAAATTAACATTTTTTCTTAAGTTGCTTTGTCAGAGTATTTTATTATAGCAATAGGAAAAGTAACTAAGATATCTTCTATACTTAGAAAAAAATCTTTATCATGGAAAACTTTTGTGTGAAGTGCTTTTTTGAATCTGTGGTTCTATCACCCGGTTTTTACTGCTCATTTTGTGAAATATCATATTCTTGTACTTCACATTAGTCAGTATTATGTAAAGCAGTGGTTCTCAATCTGTGGGTTGTAATGCCTTTGGGGATGGAATGACCTTTCACAGGGGTCGCATAGCAAATGTTCTGTATACAAGACATTTACATTATGATTCATAGCAGTAGCAAAATTATGGTTATAAAGTCGCAATGAAAATGAGTAATTTTTTGGTTGGGGTCACCACGATATGAAGAAGTGTGTTAAAGCATCACAGCATTAGCAAGATTCGGAACAACTGGCTCAAAGAGACAGAACTTATAAAATGAGCGTGTGTGTGTGTGTGTGTGTGTGTGTTAGACGGGCTTTCAGGGTGCAATCTGGGTGGTCCAGCAATGGTTGTTCACACTGAAGAGGCCCAAAATCCAGCAGTCACTCAGTCCATGAGGCTGGACATCTCAGCAGTCTCAATCTGGCACTGAGGGCCTCAGGATTCACAGATTCTGACACTGGCGAACCAGATGCTGTGTTTGCCAATGAGCAAACACAATGAACAGGAGGACAAGCAGGCAAAAGGCCAAGTTTCCCCTTCCCATGTTCTTTTACCTGGGTTGCCATGGGAGGTGCCTCCCACATTTGGACATTCTTTTAGGATGGAACAAAATAAAACAAAACAGAACAACCCTTATAGGAGTGAGTGCCCCGCAGCGTTTTAGTTCCTGATGCAATTACACTGACAACCAAGATGAACCATCACATATCCCGAGGACAGACCCCATTTGATTGTAGTGTGTAGTGGATTTTGGTTTGCTAGACTTTTATTGAGCATTTTTGCATGTATGTTTATCAGGGTCATTGGCTTACAGTCGTCTCTTTGTGAGCTTTCTTCTAATCCCACAGAATCCAGCTGCCCCCAAAGCTCACCTCTGCTGCTGGAAGGACAGCTACTGAGGGACAGTTGAGGTACCTAGAGCACTTGGCGGCACCTGCTGGGGAGGAGTCTGCAGGGGAACGGCCGTAATGGCTCATGAACACATCTCTGACAGTGTCCAGAAGGAGTTAGCAGGCTCCACGACCTTTTGCTGCATTTTCAGCAGTAATTTCTGTGAGGTCTTGTCTTTCTACTCTGATGCCAGGATCTCTCTGCCGTTCTACGCTGGACAAACGGGCAGGCTTCCTGAGCTACACATAGTGCAACTGGGATGGCCAAATACTTAGTGTCTCATTTTTCCAGGGTTTCCTGGCGGAAGGGTGACTTGAGTAAAGAGAAGTGAAATTGTTCCACAACGGACAAGGTCCAGTATGACAGCTTAAGGGTGGATGTGGGCTTAGAGTGGTCCATCTCAGCATTCAGAGAATTAAAGTAGAACCTTTAAAGAATGTTGTGCTTGCTAGCTCTATACCTAAGAAGAAAACGGCTCCCAGTTCCTGGAGGACATCCTCTCCAGAGAGCAACGTATATCAAAGCTAGGTAAAACACTAGAATTGAAGCTCCCTGAAGACGTCATATCTGTGCAGATAGAGCGGGTGTTTGCGTGTTGATTATGGAGAACTGGAGTACTGCTTTGGCTCTTTGATCAAGAGCCAAAGCCGGTGCTGAATAAAGCACCTGCAGCAGATGTGAGGACCTGAGCAGTACACAGCTGTAATCCAGCACTCCTACCGTAAGATGGGAGGCAGAGGCCAATACCCAGAAGCCCACTGGCCAGTTAGTCTGCTGACAAATGACAAGAAACCCTGTCTAACACCCACTTGACAGCTCATAGCTGTAACTCCAGTTCCAGGGGGCCTGACACCCTTTTCTGTTCTCTGCAGGCACTACAAACATGTACAAATACACACACAGGCATATCCAAGAAAGAAGGGAAGGAAGGAAGGAAAGAAGGAAGGGAACCAATTTTGGCTTAAGCAAAGTAGGAGAGAACCCACAGAGCCCCAGTGGGTACACAGGAATGCACACAGACACACACACACACAGTTTTGGTTTTGGGCTATCTTCTGTCCCCTTAGTAGACTATCAATAACCACTATATCTGACCCACTGGTCTTTTGAATTAAAACAAAAATATCCTTTTGGACTATATTAACTTAGCAGAACACAGCTTCTCTGGGCCCTAAAGATAAGAATGTCATCAAATAAAATCTGAAGCCTACAGCAGAGACTTCCCAACCTTGCCGAAATTCATCTACCTGGTGCCCCACCAATGTATTTGACAAGGGTATTGATTTCCTTTTTAATTCTGTGACCATAAAAGCTCATGATGCATGATGGAACAAGCCATTCAGGGCAACCTGAATCCATGTTCCTGGGCCATGCTCACTCATTTTTGTCTCCAAATAGAGAGACCTGTGCTTGAAGTTGACAGTCAACCAAACTGAAGTTCAGGGCAGGTTCAGTCCTTCACAGACAAGCAGGCTGAGAGGAAAGCTGGCTGAGGAGAGGGAAGCAGGCTGAGGAGAGGAAAGCTGGCTGAGGAGAGGGAAGCAGGCTGAGGAGAGGGAAGCAGGCTGAGAGGAAAGCTGGCTGAGGAGAGGGGAGCAGGCTGAGAGGAAAGCTGGCTGAGGAGAGGGAAGCTGGCTGAGGAGAGGGAAGCAGGCTGATGGGAAGCTGGAAGAACTTGGGAGTGTCTGGAGAGGCTGCTGGCCACACAGTCTTTAGACCGATCTATCACCAGGAGCCGGAGGATGCACGTTTCCTGTGATGGGGCTATCCCAGTAGACTTGCCTAGAGAACTCAGCAGGGCTTTCCTGGCCTGTAAGAAAGGCCATCATTAGCTGCAGCTGAGTAAACCCACACATTGTGGCTCTGATGGATTTGCTGCTCTCAGGCCTGAACACCTGCCCTGATAAGAGAGGCTCATGCAGATAAGAGCTGCAAACCATTTACATGACAACATGATTTTCCCATTTAACTTCAATGGAGAATCATATGGCCTACATTGGATCCATGCCGTTGGATAATAACATGGATGACCCCAAAGAAAATGCTTTGGCTAATTATTTTAATTTTTGAGGTTGTCATTCCATTAAACAAATATTTTATTTTCCTCTTATTAACTACAACAGTTAATGCTATGCTATAAAGAAGATCTATGCATAGAATTTGTTGCACATAGTTGTTTTTTAAAAAAGAAGGTGAAAGGACTTGTTGCCAAGTCTGACGCCAGGGATCTGCAGGGAACTTCTGCAGTCTGTCCTCTGCCCTCCACATGTGCATAGCGGCACACAACTAACCACAGAAGTGCAACTTAAAAGTAAATAGACGCATGCAAATAAAAAGAGGCAAATGGAAGAAACTGAAGGGTTTCCTTAGCTGAGTTCATGTCACTGCATAATTTGAGGTAATTCCTCTAACCCTGGCCTATGACCTCAGCATCAGAATCTCGTCAGCCCATTTGGTGTGACTAAACAAAAACTCCCGTTCTTTCCCTACAAAGTCTGTTTTCTGTCTCATATCCCCTGACCCTGACCTTGCTCAGAATTAGCCGCTCTTTTGATAGCGCATGGTAATGGCCGCTGCTCCAATTTTCCAATCAAAATTCAGCCTCTTTATAATCTGGTCTCACTTATTTTCCTTCACGTGTCATGACTCTCTATGTACTTAAATCCATTTAAACGGATACCAAGAACATGAGGGAGGAACAGGTGGCTTATTCCAGGATGTGGGATTTGAATTGACTTAAGACAAAAATTTAAAAATATTATTGTTTTCTTTCTCTCCTTCCTTCCTTCCTTTCTTTCTTTCTTTCTTTCTTTCTTTCTTTCTTTCTTTCTTCCTTCCTTTCTTAATTTCTGTCTCTCTCTCTCTCTCTCTCTCTCTTTCTTTCTTTTTTTCTTCCTTTCTTTGTTCTGGGGACCAAATGTAGGTCCTTGCAAGTTAGGTGGGATCTTTGCCATGAAGTTACCTAGTCAGTCCCTCGAGCAAGTAAATCTTTAATAAGCAGGTATTGGAAATGGCATTCTAGCCATCATTAACATGAGCAGCATCATTGTATCAGTCACCTGTCCACTTGGATGACAAAATACGTGAGAGAATCAACTTGAAGGAGCACACTTTCTTTTGGTTCAAGGTTTCAATCCATAATCAAGGTTCAATCCAGAACCAAGAAACTTGGTTCTGTTGCTTAGGCCCATGGTAAGACAGAACGCCATGATGGGGAGTGTGTGATGGGGTGCATTGTGATGTCACCAATGGTAGGCAGGAGGTAGAGAGAGAGATGAGACCATGCAGCCCCCAAGGACCTATTCCATCCAATGTGATCCTCCATTTTCAGCATCTCAGTGGCCCATCAAGAACAGACATTATTGGATTCATTCATTAGGGAGGTTAGAGACCCGTGATCTAGTCTCCATAGTCCAACACATGATGTTGATACTTGTGAGTGCATTCCAGATCTAAACTGTAATAAATGTGTATCTTGCATTTCACAGTAAGCCAGAGGCATCTTGGAGATCTTCATATGCATTATTTCGTTTATCCTTCATGGCAATTCTGAGATAAATATTCTTAGCTGTGCTGAGGCACTGACTGTGCTGAAGAGCATCCAACCATGGAGCAATTCTGACATACTGAGGCTGCTTTTGTAACCATCGTCTGGGCCCAGAGAAAACAACCAATTCACAAGGTTTGAAGAGAAGCCACGGCTATGATGGCTAAACACTAGCCAAGTGTCTAGTTCCGAGAGAAGCAGAACCAGGATAAATTATGGAAGCCTTAGACTCTTCCACTGAACCTACTTTTGTAGGGATTATTCTGGGGGTGGTCAAGAGCTGCAAATGTTTTCTTAATATGTGCATGGCTTAAAAATCTGCCTCTGAGTAGATAAGTTTGAGGGCAATGACTAGAATCTGCAGACAGGCAAAGTTCAAGAAGGATTGCGTGTTCTCTCTGCCAGGTACTTTCTCAGAGAAGAGCGTAGCTTTCGTTTAATGTCACCCCAATGCAGGTTTTGGAGCAACGTTTCCTAGCACACCTCCACCAAACAAATAAGGACTGAATAGCATTGTAAAAACAAAAAGGGGCCGAGGAGACACAGGTAAGAGTACTTGTTCCCAAACAGGAGACCCAGACCCCGGAGAAAATGCTGGCATGGTTGTGTGTGCATGAGTGTGTGTAGGGGGGTGACGGGCTCCACAGAGCCATGCTGACCACGAGCCTGGCTCCATGCTCAGTGACTAAGGAGGACAGCAAAAAAACAGGCCACCTGACGCTGTCCCGTGGCCTATAAGCACAAATGGACCCCCCCCCACGTGTGCATAAACCACACCCACGTCTACACCCTCACACAAGTCACTTTTTAATCAAAAACATAACAAAGAATTATTTATCTGTTGTGGGCCAACAAATATTTAATTAACAGTGGCTCTTGCTAACTTTATGAATTACCTCCGTCTTCCATGATACAGTCTCCTCTAATTGCTGATGTGTGGACCAGTATCTTTATTAAGTAAAGAAAAAGCTACAGAAAATGCCCTCTGTGCGTAAGTCTTTCTGTTAGAGGCAGCAATTAATTGGCAAAGCAGTATGGGGAGGGCCGAGAAAAAGCTAGGCGAGATGTGTGAACTAGGAGCTTGGAGTTTAGTTAAATCCTGTGCTGAGGGAAGTGGAAGAGACAGCCTTTATTTGAGCGTTTCCTAGCTCGGCACGCTCCCCCTGGAACCCTCCGGATGAATTCCATAGGGCAGAAAGTGGGCTGTGGGCAACTTCCAGGCAACTTCCAGGCTGAGGCGCGCACTGCAGGTGCATGTCCCCAGCGCTTGCTGGCAGCCACGTCAGTAAGCCTTGATTTTGAGGTTAATTGGCCTAACTCATGAAATTGCTGAGCTGTTTGATAAGATGGAGTTTGGTTAACATTTTGGCGACACCCCAAAATGGCTACTATCTTTATTTCTCATCTTTCCTTAAACATGTTTTCTCAGAAAACCTTCAACCATTCCAAATAAGAACCCTTTTCAGAACTGTAAGCCTTCTGTTTCACGGGGGAATTACTGTGTTGGTCACACTGCGTGCGTGTGTGTGTGGGGGGGTGTCATCTTTTAGTGAACAAAACCAAATCTTCACAGCGGGAGCTTGTGCTTAGGCTCTGGTGTGTTCCTGGTTGCTGACCTTTGGCGACAGCCTGTGGGCTGGAAGTGTGTCGTTGCGCGTGTTCCCCCAGGAAGATTTCAGGATGAAACAGGCCACGGCGGACCGTTCCCACTGCGTAAGCATCCGGGCTTTCGGGGAAGGCAGCCGCCATCCACAGACCTCAGTGACAGGGACCGCGCCTTGAAGCCGCGGTGCTGCCAGGGCCCAGGGTCCCGGTGCAGCCAGCGTGCGCAGGCCGCTCTAAGCCACCCGACTCCCCCACCACAGCAGCTGAGATGGCAGCAGAGGAGCGTGGTCGCGTGGAGATCACCCCTTCCCTGCTCCTCCCACTCTGGGTCAGGCTGCCTGGCCCTGGTGTGGCCCGCCCCTCACACGTGCTTCTGAAGTGCCCAGTGGGCTTGACACTTGCCCACGCGTGGAGGCCACACCCTCCGGCGTCAGCCTCGTGCGTGATGCAGTGGCATTGTGTCCTGCCATCTGCTGACTGCTACATTTTATTCTCAGGGGAATCAGGATGGGATCCGTCAAAAGGTGTGTCGCTTCCCCGCCCGTTACACAGTAAGTACAGTGTCTGAGGGGGAAATGTAGTAGATAAAAACAGCCAAGCCAGCCACTCATTTCTCAAGGGTGCGAAAGTTCTGCCTCCCGTCACACCATCCTGGCAGTATGTATTCAGAAAGTAGTAACATAAGGCCACTCAGAACTGTCTTCGCTGAGTCACTCATGAACGTGAACTCTTTACAGGAAGCCACTATGGCAAAGGGCTACATAAATAACCCATCTCTGCTCGCTGACATTATCTGCTGTGTGTCTGTGGTTTAAACTCTCCTGGTTTATTCCAAGTGGTAAACTTATTTCAGAACTGAAAGTAGAACAATGTTGTCTTTACTCAAAATGTGCTATGTTTATGTAGCAGACAGAGGCAATTGGGCTGTCTCTCTCAGGACATCCCTGGTCTGGTACAATGCTTGGGTGTGCAATCAGAGCAGCCAATGTGGCCAGCATGCTTGCTTCCTTCTTTACATAGCTTTAATTTCTAATTCCTACTCCATATTTCAAAGTGTTCAAAATAGGAAACGGGCACAGTTGAGGTAAAATAACAGACACAAAAGTGAGAGGCTTCTGGTTTCTGAACCAGCCATAAGGAGCTTGGAACCATCCACACGGAAGGCAAGACAGAAAGGCAAACACAGAAAAATCATCAGTTCTTCCCAGAGCCAGCAGAACTCCCCAGGGCAATGCCTGCACCACACACACACACACACACACACACACACACACTCTCTCTCTCTCTCTCTCTCTCTCTCTCTCTCTCTCACACACACACACACACACACACACACTCTCACTCACACACTCACACACACACTTGCCAGAACAGAAACTAAGGACTGGGCCTCAGAAACCAGTGCCAGGGAAGGAAAACTTAGTGTGTAATTGATAAATTGCTGCTGGTAGGGGGTCGCCTGAGGATAAACTGGAGGAATAAAATCCCAGTGAGGACTCAGGCTCCAAGTGGCCTGCGAACAACTGAGAGCTTTACTTACGAGTTCTACTCAGTTCTCACTGGGAAGATTGCTGGAAAGGGGAGCCATTTTGAGCCCCTGTGTTTCAGGTTGTCCTGTTAGCCTGTTTCTGTTGCCAGTAGCACAATATACAGGATACTGCAGGACAAGAGTCGGGGCATTCGGGTATATCTCTTCCTCTTTCCCTCCTTCTCCCCCTCTTCCTCCTTCTCCTCCTCTTTCTTTGAGTCAATGTGGTGAGTATTGTCAGCCCTGACAGAATTTGGAATCAGTTGGGAGTTAAATCTCTGGCCATGCCTATGGAGGATTATCTTGAATAATTTGTCTGCTGTGTGAAGAGCCATCTTAATTGTGGAGAGGCTACTCCCGGAGCATTAATGGGAAAGGCAGCTGAGCAGCGGTAGCCTGAGCATTAACGGGGAAGGCAGCTCTGAAGGTGGCTCTGAGCAGCGTTCATGTGTCTCTCCCTACTTCCCGACTATGGATGTGATCTAACCAGCTGCTTCAAGCCTCTGCTGCCTTGACTCCCCTCTGTGGTGAACTTAAACTATGAGTCAGGACAAGCCCCCCGCCCCAACTTAAGTTGCCTGTGACACAGCAACAAGGAAAGCACCTAAGACAGTCAGCAACTGTCAACAGCTGGGGCTCCCTTTGGACACCTTCATCAACGTCTACCTTCCAAAGGTCCCAATTCTAAACACCATAGTCAGATTAAGGACACCCTCTTCTGGTCTCACAATGGGGACTCAAATGACATTGGAGGGCCTTAGGAAGACTAAATCTAAGCTGTTTTCCTAGTAAGAACTCCCCTCAAGAGAACCTGTGATAAAACTCTGACCCTAACAGGCATGAGGAGGAAAGGGTTTACTTGGCTTACGCATCCTGCCTGCAGTCTGTCCCTGAGGGAAGAAAGGGCAGGGAGTGTGGAGGAACACTGCTTACTGGCTTGCTCCCCATGGCTTGCTCAGCCTGCAGTCTTCTGCAACTCAGGAGCACCTGCCGAGGGTGGCCCACAGTGGGCTAGGCCCTTCACATTAATCTCTAGTTAAGAAAATACCCCCACAGACTCGCCCACAGGCCAATCTGTTGAAGGCAGTTCAACTAGGCTCCTCCTTCTCAAGAGACTCTAGTTTGTGCCAAGCTGATAAAAAATAACCAGCACACACAGAAAGGATACTGACAGCCTCCGGCCCTTCAGGACCAAACTGACCTTCCGCAGGTAACTTTGACCTATGACAGAACATACTCTCCTGTTTGGGCTACCACCAAGGGAGGTTCGTGTGACTGTGACCCCTGAGGTTCACAGAAGCTCGGTCTTTTTAACGCTAATCTGCATTATGTGGAGGTATCAGCCAGATTTCTTCCCCTAGAAGTTTGTTCAGCCATAAAGAAGAACAAAATCATAATATTTGCAGAAAATGAATGCAAATAGAGATCATTAGGCTGAGTGAAATAAACTAGACTCAGAAAGCAAGAAATACATATTTTTTCACATATGTGGACTATAGATTGTGTGTGTGTGTGTGTGTGTGTGTGTGTGTGATGAAAGTAGAGAAGGGACTTGTGAAGGGAAGAAGAGAATGTAAGGGAATGGTAAAGTGAGGGCAATACAAGACACGTGTCATGAGAGCAGGAGACGGTACTGTCTGTGGGGAGGGAAAGGTGCAGCAAGAACAGACACGGGACGTGAGGAGGACAGCAGGTTCGGGCTCTGAGAGCTGAGGCTATAAATGTATATAAATCTCATAACAAAACATGTCTTGTATACTATAAAAAAATCAAAAAGAAAAAACTCAAAATGAAAGAGAAGTGTTATCATTGCTATTTGTCTTTTGTAGAGGTTGATGGTAAAGAAAAGAAAAGCATGAGAGAGCGAAGAACAGAAAAAGATGTGCTCAGACAATAGTGAGAAGAGTCACCCAGAGTGTTGCTTTTCAAGAAATGTTAGATGAAAACCTCGGGAAAGATGGGAAGTGATACAGGTCAGAAACTTGGATACAATTGAGGGCGGAGTGGTAAATGAAGAAGGTCATAGTAACACCTGTTCTATTCCTTATTAACAGACAAGCTCTACCAAATATTTGAAGACAACTATACGACATTCTTTGTTTTTCAGTTGCTGTGATAAAATACCCTGAGAGGAACAACTCAAGGAAGAAAGGGCTACTTTGGCTGTACTCCGCTTGCGTTCAGCATACTTCTCCTTTTTGTACAGTTTAGGATTCCAGCCCTAGCCACGGTGACACGGGCAGTAGGCCTTCCTCCTCAGCCCCATCAAGGCACCCCAGAGGCATGCCTAGAGGCCCACTCCCATGCTGTTCCAGAGTCACGAACTTGACAACCGAGATTAACTGTTGTACTGTCTTGAACTTTGATTTTTTTTTAAATATAGAATTAAGGAAAACATGAATGTTGACTCATGCCTATAATCCCAAAACTTGGGAAGCTTAGGCAAAAGGAATTCCACAAGTCTGAGGCCATCCCGGGCTACACAGAAAGATCCCGTCTCACAAAGCAAACAATATACAATTAACAAATAAAGGAATTACAGAAGGAACAAGATGTGGATTGTGTGCGTGTAGATGTGTGTGTATGCACGATAGTACATAATTCAATACACTAGCAGGATAAGGCAATAAAGTCTACATATTCTCCTGGAGAAACGTACAGTGTCCACCAGCATTTGAGGGTTTTTCTCTTCTTTTTCCTTTTCTTCCAGTAAAGAAATAAAGTCTCTCCACTGAAGTCGCTACTTCTCAAACTGCCATTTGCAACAAGGGAGTCATTTAGAAAGAAACATTCTCTTCCACACCGAAGCACTTTTACACACTGCCACTCTTGATCATATCTCCTTTTCATTTGGTTTTTTGAAACTTTTTTGAACTACCGGCCTAGAAAATACACACTTCATGGAGATGTCGTTTGTGGAAGAATTAGAACAAAATGGGAAGGCTGCTGTGCAGAGTTGCTTGTGAAAAAGCACTCTCCTGAAAGTTATTCTAGAATGTGGAAACCCAATATAGAAAAAAGCAAGCATTTTATTAAAATATGCAAAAGTAATATGGATAGTCTAGACTGATCAGGTGATCAGACTTTCAACTTCAAACAGGAATGAAGGAAAGAGAATTCTGATGCAATTTCAATTTGATTTCAGAAATGGAAAATACACAGGAAGCTTACCCAGAGTATGAGCTGCCTCTCAGGCCTCCCAGCATGAAAGCCATAGAAAATCATCTCCGTGGAAACGGTGCCCTATCAAAGAGCGGGGTGGTGTGAATCAATGCGTGTTCACCGCATGCTTACTTGCTGCGAACAAGAGCGTCTCCTTTTTCACGGAGCTTGTTCGCTGAGAAAGTCAGCGAACCAGTAAAGCGTCTATCAGTCATATAATTTCAGATTGTGATATGCTGTGAAAACAAACCAGGAAACAAGGCTGTGAATGTCGTGGGGGATGTGGTGAGCTGAAGTGCAGCTTCAGACTCTCGTCAGAGGGAAGATTTTCTGGGGTTTTATGTGAACGTAGACCTGAGCAGTGATGAGAAAACAGCAACGTGAACATCTAGGAATGTGCTTTTGCAGGCCCAGGGAACTGTAGACACAAAGGCCACATAGTCAGATAGATCAGTGGGTTGATGGTGGATGGCTACGTGCACACACAGATGTGGACATGTGTAAAATACTTTAGTAACAACCACAAAATACAAATTTTTTGTCAAGTTTACATGGAATATTTTCCAGAATAAACCATATATTAGGCTACAGAACAAGCCTTGATAGATTTTAAAAGACTAAATATCCATCATAATAAAATGAAATTAAAAATTGACTGAAAAATTTACAAACATGTAGAAATTAAACAACATACTCAGAAACAATCACATCAAGGCAGAAACGATAAGTAAATAGGGAATGCAAACAGAGAAGGTCAAAGAGAGCTGAGCTATTGCTGTGAGTATGCAGTACCTTTTTTAAGGTGGTCTAGGTGCCGTAAGGAACCTTAAAAAGCGATGAGCTAAGATAACAAGAAACAATGACAGTTATGGTAGAGAAAAGAGTAAAAAAATTAGCAAAAATCCACAAAAGCCAAATTTGACTCTTTCAAATGTTAACAAATATTTAGCTATATTGTCTAAGAGAGGGAAGAGGAGGGAAGGGGAGAGAGAGAGAGAGAGAGAGAGCACTCCGGACACCAGATATAAAGTGGGGTCATTGCTATCCCATTCACTGATAAGAAGACATGAGAGAGTAAAATCAGCAACTGCATCTGCTAACCGCATGACCTAGCTGGAATAATCACATCCTTAGAACTGTGTGCTCTACCAAAGCTGAATCATGGTTAGAAAATCTGAATGACCTTTAACTAATAAGGTGCTTAAAACAGCAATCAAAAAGGAGAGAAACGCCCTGACCGGAGGGTCACCCTGGCAAATTCCACCCCATTAAAGTCTTCACCAGTGTAATATGACAAGAGAAGGAAAGAAAAGGCACACCTACAGGGAAGAAAGAAGCGAGATAGTCCCCATCTGCAGATTCTACACATAAGAGACCCCAAAGACTCAACCCCAGAGCTGTGAACCACTTTTAGCAGAGCAGCAGGAAACAAAATCAATACGAGAATATTGGTAGCCTGACGTCAAGCTGGACTCCAGAGCCATAATGACAAAAGCAGTACTGGCCGAATCAGTGGGGTAGAATAGAGGACCCAGAGGTCCCTGAGGGACTCTGATTCTGTCTCATGGTGTCAAACCTCAGCTCCATCCCCTCAGTCCCGCAGCTCTCATGCTGCCCTGATCAGTAACACGGGAAACACTGAACATCTGTGCTACAAAGTTCAGATGCAGCCTGGGCTCCTAGGCCACCGCTTCTCCATGTTGACCCCGAGAAGCGTTATCAGTCATGCTGCTCTCTCCTTCATCACACCTGATTCTTCAACCCCAGCTGACCAGCAGCCATAGAGTCACACAAACAGTCCCAATGGAGTCTTTGGGAGACTCACAAACGTCCCCCTGGAATCTCACAGTCCAGGCCCCCATCAGTCTACATCATCCTCAGGACTACCCTCCAAGTCCCCATAGCAGCTCATTAACACTGAGAATTCAGCAGTGTTTCTAGCCCAACATTTCAATCCCCTCTCACAGATAATGCCTGTGACAGCACAGTCCATGATCCTGGTACTGATTTCTGTGCTGGTTAGGCCCCACCTGAACCATGGTGACATAAACAGCACGGCGCCGGCAGAATAATAGATGTGCAGATAAGTGGAAAAGAACAGAGGGCTCAGACATAAAGCCAGCCTTGATTGTCAACCAAGGTGCTAAAAATATGCATTGGACAGAAAAAAGGGGGAGGGACAAACAGCAAACGGTGCTGGGAAACTGTGTAACCACAGGTAGAAGGAACCTGGACCCCTGTCTCTCAAGCTTCAAGAAGTACACTTGAAATACACCAAAGACAGTCATTTAAAACCGGCAACTCTGAAACTGTTAGAGCAGAAACACCTCAAAACACAGTCCTAGGCGAGGACTTTCTGAATAGGACTTCATCACTCAGAAAGTGAGGTTTCTGCCTGGTAAAAGAAACAGCTAACGGAGGGAAAAGACAGCCTACAGAACGGGGAATATCTTTAAGAGCCGGCAAAGGACTGATATCCAGAATACACAAGGAATTAAGAATAAAATAAATGAAAAAATTAAACAACCCATAATAAACAGGCGACTAAAATGAACAGAGAGTTCTCCAAAGAGAAAATACAAAGAGCGTAAACACAAGGGTGCTCCACCTCACCAGCTGCCAGAGCAATGCAAATTAAAGCACGCAGAAGGGCTGGAGAAGCAGATGACTCAGCGGCCAAAAGCACCTGCTGCTCTTGCGGAGGACCCCAGCTTTGGTTCCCAGAACCCACACTGTGCTCACAGGCTTCTGTTACTCCAGCTCCAAGGGACCCAATACCCTCTGGTGGCCTCCCAGGCACTCCATCCGTGTGGTGCACCTCGACAGATGCAGGTAAAACACTCGTAACAAAATAACTCTTACAAAATAAGACTACACTGCAATTCTGCACTAATTGTGTGTGTGTGTGTGCGTGTGTGTGCGCGCACACATACATGAATTTCTTAATAAGAGTTCTTATTATTGGCTTTCATGATATGGCTGTCTTCGCACTGGAGACAGGTTCTGTCTCAGCCTGGTCAGAATGGCGGTCCTTAGGAAAACCATGACCACAGATGTGGAGATGCCGGTGAGGAAGGCACAAAAGGGAGCCTCTCACACTGCTTGCGGGGGTGTAAGCTAGTCCAGGCACCATGCAGAGGCTTCTCAAAAAGTGAGAATGCGTTTACCACATGTAAGTCGCCAGGTCACTGACACCCGCCAGCAGGTGTCTCCAGTTGCCAGAGCTGTTTGGGTAGGCTTAGGAGGCGTGGCCTTGTTGGAGGAAGGATGTCACTGGGGCAGGCTCTGCGGTTTCGAAGCCTTTCAAGTCCCAGTGAGCTTTCTCTGCTTTTTGCTCTCAGTTCAGGATGTGAGCTCTCAGCTCCTGCTCTAGCCCCCTTGCCCGAGCTCTACCATCATGGACTCTAGCCCTCTGGAACCACCAGTCCAATTAAACTCTTCCCTGTGTAAGTTGCCTTGGTCATGGGATTTAACTGCAGCAGTAGGAAAAGCAAGGTACCTAAAACACCAGCAGTTTGGCACAAATATGAGACTCAAATTGTGTTTTGAGTGTGTTCTGCCAAATTCCTTTCGCTGGAAACTTACTCTCCAATTTTATATGTTGATGGTATTTGGAGGTATCTGGGGACTGGGGCCATTGAAAGGTGGTTTGGTTATATGAGGTCACCAGGATGGGGCCCTCAGGATGGAATTAGTGTCTTTATCAGAAGAGGGGCCAAGCCCTGAGCTAGCACAACGTTGTTCTATCCCGATGCCCCAGCCTGTGCTGAGCTATAATGCAGCAAGACACACCAGGATCTTGACATTCGACTTCCCAGAATCTAGATCTGTGAGAAATAACTTTTTCTTTATGAATTGCATCGTTTGTGGTATTATAAGACAAACATGATTATTGGAGTAATAAGATAATGCTAAGGAAACTATGTAGCCCTTTTCCACCTACCACACAGGGAACAAAAAAATTCCAAGAAGGGCAGTGCGTCTTACACTGAGATTTAGAATCTTCATCACGTCTATGGGAATTTTAAGACAGGGTAAACAAAGCAGAGTGCTCTTACTAGCCTGCTCTGTGGCAGCATGCATAGTGGTGGTTAGGGGGTCGGAAG
The DNA here is from genome assembly GCF_907164565.1 of Psammomys obesus. Taxonomy (NCBI): domain Eukaryota; kingdom Metazoa; phylum Chordata; class Mammalia; order Rodentia; family Muridae; genus Psammomys; species Psammomys obesus. The sequence continues at coordinate 3,226,889 of NW_026596149.1, read as the reverse complement.
GGAGAGGGCTGCCTCATCTTCTGCTCTCAAAACTACCTGATTGATTTACTAAGTCAGTCAACAAACACCAAAACTCTCCCATGCTCTGCTGCCTGACCAGCACTCCAGATAGAATCTGTAGTTAGCCAGCTCTCTCCCACTTATGCCGTCATCACTAGGAGAACACCTGCCGTCCCGCTGCACAGGCTCTAGATGTCTCTTAGGGACTGTGTCTTCTGCAGCCCCCTTCTGCCTAGACGCCTTTGGTCTTCTCTATTGTTACCAGCAGCATGTTTCCTCTCTGTTTTATAAAGCTTCTGCTTCTTTCCACAGTCCTCATCTGCTGCTCATCACCGGAGAAAGACCAAGCCCTGAGAGCCCATTCTCCCAACCCCAACGTCATCTTACGTCATTTCCATATGCCTCCCATGACCCATCAGCCAGTCGTGTAACTCCTTACCCTGGGTCATCCACTTCTGCAATAATCCGGGCACACGCGGGCAGGGACGGCAGCACACAGTCACATGCCAGCCACATAGCCTGTGCCACAGCGCCCACGTGGACCCAGCAGAACTGTCTTTACTTTCCTTCATTCTCTCCCCGTCCTTCTTCTTCTCCCCCTCCTCCTTCTTCCCCACTCCCGCCTCGGCCTTTCAAGTAGCATGGTCTATAGTCATCTTCTATCATGCCTAAGTTTGTTCTCTCTCCCTTTGTCTGTCTGTCTGTCTCTCTCTCTCTCTCACCAAGCTGCTCCACTCTGCAGTCACCTTTATTTTGGGCTCATTTCTTCCTCTACTCACCTTAGGATCGAATATTGCATTTAGACAGCACTCAATATCTCATTTCTAACCTCTGTAGATTCTTTAGGGTTTCTGCATATGTCCTGGGCAAATAAGAATAATTTTTGCCCTTTAATTTCCAGTTCTTGTGCTCATGATCAATTTTTCTGATCCCACTGTTTTATCTAAGGCCTATGACAAACTAGTTAACTGGTGTGAGGTTCGTCTGAATCCTCCTTGGACCCTAAACTAAATATTGGTGGTCTCTGGTCTCAGAGCAGAGTCTAGAGTGTCCTGTGTTACTGTACTGCTGCAGGGACGACGCTGCAGCACAGGCACGCCTTTAGTCCACACCTTTAGTCCCAAGCAATGCACACAAATTTAGTTGGTAGAAGGAAGCAGCCATGTTTGAAACTGATGTCTAGCTGAGAGGCAGACTAAGTAACTAGTCAGAGAAAGATTTGACCAGCTAGGATATGCCCAACTCTCACAAAACGAGAGAGGAGAGGGAGGAAAGTGAAGAGGGAGCAATGCAGAGAGGGGGAAGAAAAGAGGCAGTTTTACCGGACAGTTGTACAGAAACAAGCTAGACTAGGTGAAGACAGAACGAGCCAGGCGAGGTGAAGGAGCCAGAAGATTAGAACAGATTGCTAGAGTTAGCTTGAGGCCAAGCAGAGCAAGAAATCAGAAGCTGAGAGAAGCTAGTTTGAATCAAGCAGCTTGGAGAGGAGTTTGAGCCAGAACAGCTATGTTGAACCAGCCAGCTAGAGTTCAGAAAGAGCTAGAAATAGTAAGTTTATTGAGCAGTAAGTCTCAGAGGCTGAAAACATTCTAGGTCTAGATTAGATTGTATGGAAGCTAAACGCTTCCAGGACTAGGCCTGGGTTAGCAGATGGCAGCAGTAAGCCTCCAAGATGACAATTACATCAGGGGAATACGTTACTGAAAGAGTGAGAGCTATCTGGGAATGTATGGCTTGGGCCTTTGAATCTTCAGACCCTGCTCCCAATGACACACCTCCTTCAACAAGGCCACACCCCCTAATTCTTCCCAAACAGTTCCATCAGCTCATGAGCAAGCATTTGGGTAGATAGAGATAGGCTAGATAGACAGATATAGACAGATACAGATAGAGACATATAGCTATCATGGGGTCATTCTCATTCGAACCACCACATTGCCACTGTTTTATTTAAGTATTTACTTAAGTATTTATTATGTATGCATGTACACCTACACATCAGAAAACGGCATCAGATCTCATTAGAGATGGTTGTGAGCTACCATGTGGTTGCTGGGAATTGAACTCAGGACCTCTGGCCAGTGTCCTTAACCTCTGAGCCATCTCTCCAGCCCCAACACTGTCACTGTTACCTTTCATCTAATCAAGGGAGATGCAAAAGCATTCCCCAGTTTCAGTCACACTTTCCACTCCTGAGTATCAGCAGAGTTACCTTTTAAACACACAATTTAGGTTGTGATGTCATTGCCTGGCATGAAACACTCACTGATTTAAAAATGCACCTGGAATAAAATCCAAACGCTTTTTAACTGAATCTACGTTTTAGTCCTCTGTCTCTCAGTCCATTTTCTCTGCTCAGCTTTTTCTTTTCCCCAGAAGGTAATGAAGCTTTCCTGCCTGGTCTTTCTCAGGGAATGCTCCTCCTACCTGGAATGCCATTCACCTCACACTCTGTTGGGATACCCCTGGGCATCCTTTGGCTCTCAGAACTCTCCCAGGGAAGTCCTCCTACACCTCAGAAATTCACTCAACCGTCTCCACGCTCTGTTTACTACTTTATTTAACTTAGCATTTTGCCTTCAGAGTGCCTGCCTTTTTTTGTGGTTACATTTATTTGTCTGTGTCCACACTTAATTCGCAGTGCTCTCATTTTCCTAAAAGCTCTGCATGTTTACCCCAGGACCCCTAGCCTATGGCATTGTGCCCAGAAAAAGAGTGTGCTCATAATAAATATTTATTAAATGAATAAACAGATGAGTGAGGGGATAAGATGAATATGACACAATTCTGGCTCAGAAAACCCACTCACTGACCATTCCCTCGACTCTGTGACTTTGTTTGTCTGGTTGGCTTGGTTTGGTTTCACTAGGATTAAGAGCAGCAGTCAGGTTCAAGATGGCATCATGGCCCTGGCTCCACAGTCCTCACTGAGCAGGCAGAGTCAGATGGATTAAAATAAGCAAAGATAGTAAGCTGAGTCTGGGCTGTTGAAAATGATGGGAAAGACAAAAAGAGTTGAGACAGGAAATTAAATCCAGTCCCAATTCATTTCTCCGCCAGACTCCATCACCAGGAAAGCCAAAATACTCACTCTGAAAATACTGTCCTAACATTGATTTCTTTGTTTATTTCTTCTTAATTTTTTACTGAAATAATTTTTAAAAATTTTTAGAAAAATGTGGGGACCCCAGGTATAAATGCAGGTTGAATGGAAAAGATTACCCTCCCTCAGACACCCTACCCTCTTAGCTTGGTAAGCTATCCTTCTTTCCATTCCAGACTCTTGCACCTATGCCCTGACCCAGTTCTCTCTCCAGCCACACCTTCTTCCCCTTAGGCCGTCCAGCGCCTTCTGCCTGGTGTTCTCTCACACTTGATATGGCCCCTTTAGCTATAAATGCGTCTGTTCCCGCTGTCCTGTGACTTCATCATACCCACGGACATTGTACCATTAACCCACCTTCCTCGCTAGTTCTTCCCTTTCCTTACCGAACACTTACTCCTCCTGCAATCTGCCTCTAGAAGTTCTAGAGCTGGAGTTGGGTGGGGTCGGGGAGCTTGACGGACACCAGCCTGAGTCAGCTGGGCTGTGAGACTTCTGTAAATCTAGCCCGGGCTGTCGTGAGCTCTCACGAACTGGTCCCAGCAGCCGGGAACCTCACTGAAGCCCTCAGCTGAGGGCACATCCATGAATCCCTCATTTCAATTTTCCACTCTCTCTTATTGTGTGACATTTCACACTTTTAGCATCTCCTTCCTTTCTACCTTCCTGAAAGCTTATGATTCCTCTTGCTTAAGTGTTGCGAGTTCCAGAGCTGAGGGTTTAGGTGAGCAACACAGTGATTGCCTGGCAAGTGGAAGACCCTGACGTCCATTCTCAGTGCTTCCCCTAAGGCACAATCTTGTTCTTTCTTGTCAGATTTGCCGCTAAAGTCAGATTTTTTATAACTTATATCTCCAATTCCATTTGTACCTGACGGTCAGACAAGGGCTCCAAAACTTAGTCATAACTTCCTAAAATTGGGTCTCTCTCTCTCTCTCTCTCTCTGTGTGTGTGTATCTGTCTCTCTGTCTCTGCTTCTGTCTCTCTCTCTGCTTTCTTACTTTCCAAGTAATTCTTAAATTCGTTTTCCCCCATTTCCCACTGCCATTTCCAGGATGTGTCATGACTCATAAAGCATCTCTGAGATTCCAAACTAGTGATGTTTGCCTGGGACGAAGCTGCCATGACTCACCTCTCACAGACAGCAATTCCCAAGGTGTGTTCTGTGTTCTAAAGCTGGGGCGAGACGTCCTGTGATGGAAGAAGTCTAGGTTTCACTGAGTTAGACAAAGCCTGGGCTTGGCTTATTTTCCATTTCAGAACTCACCGTGTGGTAATGCCATTAAGGGTTTCTGGAAAGGATATGAGTTTAAAAACCGGCCTCTAGAAATTGAATCCAGGTTCACGGCTTGTGCTTAATCTTGCCCCTGCAGTACCCAGTGAGCCTCAGAACACAGTTCCGTGTGTCCCTGCTCTGCAGAATGAATCACAAGTTCTCTCTGGGTCAACCTCTGTGCCCCACGCCATCCACCTCACTCTGCACCCACCTCAGTCCCAGCACCACACGTCTGTGTTTGCTCTACAAACAGTGCTCTTGTCTCTGGTCTTCTGTTCCTCGGCTCTTCTAAGCAGGTGTTTCTCATCCAGATAACGTCTTAAACCTCTTTGGGGAAGCATTTCTTCCAGAAAGCCCTTCCTTTTATTTTCCTGCACCCTCCATCAGAGGTCCCTGTGTCTCTGGTGAAGTCTGTCATTGCACCTGCTACGCTGTTCAGAGGCAGGCAGATCCCCAAGTTCAAGGCCAGCCTGATTTACAGAGCAAGTTCCAGAACAGCCAGTGCTACCCAGAGAAATCCTGTCTTGAAAAACAAAACCCAAAACCAAAACCAACCAAACAAACAAAATTAGATGCAGGTGTCTGCTCCTTCCTGCATCTTGAACTCTCTGAAGCTAAATGCCGTGCCTTACTCATTCTCACAGGGGCCAGGCTGTGAATATATATGCCTTTTTATTCTAAAACTTTGGCATCTTGTCCTTGCTGACCCTTCCCAAGGTCTAGAGAAAGTAAATGGCATGCCTGCAAGTCCCTGTTATGTCTGCACCTATTTCCCCAGCTTCTTCCTGTAGTGAGCTCTGACATTTGTCAGCAAGAAGTCATTATGGTCCTTTTTCAGGATGAGGTGCTCATGAGAGAATCACAGGGAATTGGGAGGCACTGGGCCCCTGTCTTCCTTTGCTAGAAGCTGCTGCCTGCTTGTCCAGGTACTGTCTGTTCATCATCCATGGCTGAAAAGCTACTGGCACTCTCCTGTGTTACTAAGCTCATGTGTCAGAAAATGAAGGAACCTCGAACCCCAGGATATTCCTCAGATAAAGCTTTGCTTTGTAAGCCAGTAATATGGAGAGTTAGAGGAAGGTCTCAGAAGAACTCAGTTAATAAGGGTTAAGGTTCAGTTGTGATCACGAATACAAAAGCCACTGTCTTCACTGAACCGGCACGGCCACGTTTGCTGCTTATCCAGGCTGACACCTGGCTTCTGCAGCACTGACAAGAAATCTAACTTTTGCTTCTCTGAGTTTCCAGTACTCCTATGAAGTCAGAGTACTTATCGCACATTCCAAGTGCCTCTTTGCCAGAACCAGATGTTTGGAGTGAGCCCACAGGAGTTCCTCAAGCCAGATGGTCCTCAGTGACGCGCCCTACCACACCAGATCATTCTAGGAAACCCAAAGCAGTCTACCTTGTCCGCTTGCCCTCACCACCTCCTGGCTACCTGCTGCCTTCCCGTGTGCCCCTCCAATGATATGCCGTGCTTCCTGGAGCTAGGAACTTCAGAGTATAAATATCCTCCTTCATGACAGTCATGATGTGTGTCTATGAGACTTAGTCCTGTTTTAAACAAATCCTGAATACCTCTGCAAATACTGTCATATTAAAGACATTCAACAAATGCTGAATACACAAGCTGGTGACTAATTAGCTTGGAAAGAACATAAACGTTGCTACACTGATTCAGTTGGCTGGCTCAGCTGGCCTTGAGTGCCCATCTCAGAGGGTCCATGATGGCATCTATTTGTCTCCCTTGATATCAGTCATCAAGCTGTACTTTCAAAACAAAAGTTCCCTTAGTTTAAAAAAAAAAAAAAAAAAGAAGGAGTTTCATGTTGTTGTTCATCTTCCTCATCTTCCTGGAACACAGACCGGAAAAGGAGGGACCAAAGGTAGGTGCTGTTCACTCTCCCATCCCTAATGTCAAGCCTTAAACTCGGCAGTAGAGAGAAAATGCCATAAGCTGAAGTAATGTTAACACTGAGCTGGCTGGTTGAAAATCCTGTCTTGTGAGAGTGGGAGAGCTGGCCCCAGCCCTCATCTGAATTATGGCACCATGGCCGCGGGCGAGATGCCCTTCCCACCCAACCAGGTGAGCTGCTGGCCTGGGAGAGCTGGCCGCGCCCCTCACTCAGCACTCAGGAGAGCGGGCCCTGACCTTGCCCGGGTATACAGTACAGCCTGCCCTGATAGAGTGGGAGAACTGAGCGCTGACCACCTCAGCTTCCCCCCAGGCCCAGACTCGGGACCCCGAGTTGGCCTACCCCAGCATCTACCCCATCTAGGAGCCGCTGGAGCATGTGAAGGGGCCAGTCCTACAGATCCGAAGCTGAGGGATCTCCATGATACAGGGCAACAGGATGTCTGAGCGGAGTCCCAGTGAGGATCCCTTATTGATGGTGTAGCAGAAGCCAGAGGACTCAACCCAGACCAGGGACTCATTGCAATGAACATCTGCAAGAAAAGCTATTTGAGTAAAAGGGAACACACTATAGCTTCCACTGTGAGATGTTTTCTGTTTTTGTTTCTTTTCATTCATTCATTCATTCATTCATTCATTCATTCATTCTCTCTCGTTTTTATTTTGGAAGGGAGGTTGCAAGGGCAGAGGGTGAATATGAAGGGACAGGGCAATGAGTGGGATTGGGGTACATGATGTGGAATTCATGAAGAATCAATAAAATTTAGAACAAAACCAAGAAACTGTCCTGGAGATGCAGGTGGGAGAAGTCCCGTCCAGGGATTCCCCTAATCCCTATTGTTTTAAGATAGTCAGTGGGACGAATCAAGCAGCTGCTGGGAAGAGGCCCTGAATCCATCAAATACCTGTTTAGCTTTGACAGCAAGCCAGACAAGGACACAGATGAGGATCCAGGACTCACACACAGTGCCAGACTTTAAAATACAACAGATACAAATGCATCCTATATCACAGATGCAGGCAGAGTCAGTCTCCTGAACACCTGCCTTCCTCTATTGGTCTGAGAAGGCCAGTCAGCAACGGTGCCAAGTAAGACATCGACCAATCAGGATGGGATACTAAACAAGTTAGAATCCTTATTTACATGAAGGTCACAGTTAGGAACTTCCCCAAGCTTCCTGTTTTAGCTACCCCCTTTCTATTGGTCGGTGCTGCAACCTAACTTGTTCTTGGTCAGAGCCTGGTCTTTCCTCTGGCTCTGAGTGATGTCATAGTAAAAGCTTTGTCTCTACTCTTCTGGATCCAGTCTAATATTTCCAAGTTTTGGACCCAGGAGTCCAGTTCTGGTAACAGTTTCTGTAAGAGAAGGGATATATGTGGACGTTGCTGTGGGCTCAGTTAAGAATATGTCCTCCATTTCCTGTGAAGCTTAGCTTCATGAGTTTTATGTTGCAAGTCTTAGAAAAAAAAAGGCAGGAAAAAAAAAACCCTCGAACTGTTTTAAACAGTGATTCACTGGCACAGAAAGGTGGGCGGTGATGGAGAAGCCCAATTGAAATAGAAAATCCCCTTCAAGGAATGCAATGAGACCATAGTGAAGTAGAAATTTCTGTTTTCCTTGAAGACTCAGTTTTGTCATGTGATGTTTTGCTGCAAGCTGGGCATGTGGTGTTTTGCTGGAGGTTAGCTGGTGAGAGGGCACGGGGTGTTTTGCTGTGAGCTCTCTCTTGTCAGGGGTGAGATTTGGCCAGCTGAGGACATCCGTGAGTGGAGTCTGAGGAGAGGAGATATATAGAGGCCCACACACAGTGAGACATCGCTTTTTGGATCAACTGATCACTGTGCTTTGACACTTGACTTTGCAGAGAGAAACAGTCCAGAGAACTTCTCAGGCAACTCAACTGAGTCTTGCGGCTTTCGCTGACTCTGTGCTGCTGCTTGGTGTTGGCCTTTGCACTGGACTGCTGGTACCCTGACTCCTGAGCTTGGTAATCCCTAATCATCCATCAACCTCAATCAGCAGGAAGTAGGTAAGAGGCCTATAGCCCTTTTCACTGCTAAGGTGTGTGTGGAGGGGCATTGGAAGGGAGGTAAAGGTGTTTAAGGTGTTTAACTACCCTAACTAAAGTAGGTTTGGTAAAAAATCTAAACCTACACCATAGGACATGGGAGAGAGAGAGAAGGGCCAGGAAGGCAGGAGGAGGGAGGTTTAGGTTGTCAGGGTCCTGATCTTGTTTTGCATAGTGGGTGTGAGGGCTTTTTTATGTTATTAAAAATGTAAGAAAAACACAGAATGGCCATCCTACTTCAGAGTTGTCTGTGTCTCCTACAAAATACACATGCCGCATCAGAGGCTCTGGCCCTGGTCCAGCAGGCCTGCTCCTTTGTGAAGGTAAAGGAGGCAGGCAACCTCACCCTCCTGTGCTCAGGGAGGGACATAGTAGGGCCAGAGGGTAGGGCCAGATGGTAGGCCAAGACAGGACTAGAGGTTGAAATAAGATAAACCTACCCACAAAAAATCAGAGCAAAAGACTTATGGTCATTCATTCATAAATTCAGGATGTTTTTGGATTAAAACAAATAAGTCCAGAGCTGCCATCAACTAGTGAGATGATCCTTTTATTGTTCCCTGTTTCAAGAGCCGAATGGCAAGCTTTGCCAGCAGCAGGAAGCTCAGTGTTGTCATAGGAGCCTGTGTGATTAAGACGGAATTCTTGAGCATTCATAGAACCCCAGCAGGCATTAATTTTGATTAATCTCAGATTCGTGAAAGCTTGAACTAATACGCAACGTGAGTGCGAGGCTCATTTGCACCATCCAAAATCAAAAGCATTTGACAGTTTCTACCAACTCCTCATTGATCGCTGTTCCAGAGGCTGGGAATAGAGGGGAAGAGTGAGCGTGAGACAAACAGGAAGTCCTCTTCACTGGCCAAGCACGCGTAAGTTGTACGCTGGGGAGGTGGCTCAGCAGTTAAAGTGGGTGCTGGCTGGACTGCAGTCCGCTGCCCCTGAAGTCACAATAAATACTATGCTAGACAGCCATTTCAGAGTCCTTTGGGTTTGACTGAGAGACGCAGAGTCAGTGGTCAGGTGGAAGAGCGACCTAGCACTGTTCCCAACGTCGAGCCCAGCCCTGCACAAGCGCACAGACAGGCGCATCTTCACGCACACAGGCGTGCCCACACAGATGAGCTGCACACACAGGGAAAGAAGCATTCTCAAATTTTCATAGAATGGTTAGTAAGTGACCAGTTGACCATGATTCCCCAAGGCACACAGAGCTCAAGAATTTGTGTCTAAGTTTGACCAACAAGCAGAACCATGCTGAGTCTCACAAGCAAAAGGAACTTGGAACTAGTTGTCTGATACTATATTTTTTAGGAGATTCTTATAGGTTTCCAGTTAATGCTTCTCTCTCTACAGCACTTAAAAGTGCTGAATTGACATGGTATAGAAAGCTTAAATATTTACCAATAGACAAAGCCCAGGGTGGGAGGAGGAAGACAGCCAGAGACCCGTGGACCGCCATGCCGCGCCACACCGTCGGGGAAAGACGCCTACACAGCCGCCCTCCGCCGCCCAGCAGAGCACTGTTGGTGCTGTGGACAGCCGCGGAGCCGCACCTGTCCCCGCGGCACGAGCAGAGGAAGCAATCCAGACACCTGCCTACGGCCATCCACACGGGACAGGCTGGGAAAGATGCCCAGAGATCTGCCGCCACTCAGGGCTCTGCCGTGGACACACAGAGGCCCGTTCTGCCCCTGAGCGCCATGTCTGGGCCCACGGGGTCAGTGTCGATGGCCACGGCTCGTATTACGCTAGGGAACATGGGGACGCCCCTGACCAGGGGACACGTGGATGTCCAGGGGCGCAGAACTGGCCGGACTCTCGGCAGCTGCAACACTCGGGAGAGCAGGCCCTGCACCTGGGCAGCGCAGGAGAGCCGGAGGTGGGGATGACAGGGCGAGGGTGAGCCGGCCCTGAGGGCGTGAGTGTGCGAGAGCCGAGGGTGCCACTCCTCTGCTGGGGTGCTGCGGGCACACAGGCGATGCTCCCCCCCCCTCCTCCTCACCACCTGAAGCATCCGGAGAACTGACCCCCGGTCCTGTTGATCCAAAGCTTCGGGATCTCCATGCCCAGGGCAGCGACAGGATAACTGGGAGGAGTCCCGATGAGAATCGAATACTGATGGTGTCACGAAGCCAGAGACCCTTTCAGCAGACCAACGGCTAATCGCAATGAACACTTGCAAGGGAAGATGTGTGGACAGTGACACGGGACAGCGTCCAGGGGAAGATGTTTTCCGTGTTTTTCTTTTTGGGTTGTTGTTGACTTTTTTGTTTCTTTGTGTGTTTTTTATTTTGGGGGGTTGCAAGGGCAAAGGGTAGGAAACAAGGGATTGGGGGTCTGAGGTGCATGATGTGAAACTCACAAAGAATCAATAAAAAGTTAAAAAAATTACCAACAAACAAAGACAAACACAGAGCCTTACTGTCACATGGGAAAAGTTGTACACGTGTGTGTAGACCTGTAGCCACACAAACGTGCATTAACTGACATTAATTTCAGGTGTCTTCTTTGCTCTCTCTTCTCTTTATTTATTGAGGCAGATTCTCTTGCTAAATCCAGAACTCAAAGATAACTGCGAGTCAGCTAGAGCCTTGTCTCTGCTGCCTGCGCACTGAAACTGCAGGAGAGCCCGCAGTGCCCGTCTGGCTTCTAGAAGGTTCTGGTCCTCACACTTACAAACAAGTATTTGATCCACCGACCCGGTTATCAGGGCCTCCTAAGCAGAAGCCGGCACAGCAGTCTTGTGTCGTTCGCCACGGGAGAATGTCTGGAACATTCTCAACCCAGATGATTGGGTTGACCGTGCTGCTGCTTCCTGGTTCCAGCTGCACAGGCGCAGCTGATGTCCCCACGGGGTCTCCGGATGTCTTTGAAGTGGAGGTTTCTCTTCGGAATGTTAGTCGGTACGGAAGATGTTTTTGAGACCAAGCCTTGTGATTCGCGGCTGGGGGAGAAGGGCAGCAGGCCGCGAAGTGCGCAGTGGAGAGGCGCTTGTTTTAGTCTCCCGCAAAGGCAGCAAGGAGTCTAGGAGTGTAGGTAAGCAGCGTAGGACCTGGGGAACAGGGAGTGGTAAGTTCAGTGCTAAGGATATTGGGTTTGATTGAATTCACAAAACATTTTGTTTCGGCTGATGGCGGGAAACACATAATGGTGCTTGGGAAGGTTCGCACGAAGACCAGCAAAGGCCTGGCTGACAGCAAGCTTGCACCCATGCTGCGGGAGGCGCTGGAGGCAGAGGAGTCCTGGCGCCAAGCTCCGGGCGTTATGAGTGTGCAAAGACTAGCAGAGTCCCCTACTCTGTTTTCGGAGGCCCCAGAGCCAAGATGCCTTCACAGACAGAGCTCGCAGACCCAGACAGGCACCGTTCCAGGTCTCTCAAGGACTCAGAGGAAGAGCACAAGTCCTAGTCAGAAAAGGCTTTAAAAAGCAAGAAAGACTTTCCCGTATTAGATGCACGGCTGAAAATAAAAAGATTAGCAAGGGAAAAGCATGCAGTTTTTACTTTGTGTTAACATTTCACCTGGGTACAGGAACCTTTGTCTAGGAAAGAGCCCGGCGAGGCAGGAGGACTGAAGCCAGGCTGCTTTAGCACATACGACCCATGAGCAACGACAGGGTGTGTACACGTGACCCAGGAGCAACAAGGTGTGTGGGGGTATTTGCGCTAGGGTGGGAAAGTGTGGGCAAGGGATTAGGAAATACATGGGGGAGGGGCTAATCACTACTGACAAATTTTAAGGATTTAATTCACTTGTTTTTCTAGTATTTGACAAATTAGGTTTAAAAGAACTCAAGTTTTCATAGCACTAAAATAAATTCCTTTTTGCTTCTGACTCGTCCTCGTTTTGTAGGAAATGGTTTAAACTGCCATCTGACAGGCTTTTGCTAGTGTCTGATCATAAGGCACTTTGTTCGTGTGCAACATAAATCACAAAGAAATCGGTCTTCTTAGCAAACAGCATTTGGGGGATAAAGAGAATAATGCATGTACTTATTCACAGAATTTTTTATTAATGTTTTCCTATAAGGACCCTGCAAATGAGAAACATGCACTGAAATTAAGGAGATCCGAAGCCTCTTCCCAGGAAGAACAACCGTGCAGAAGCTCTGGAGCTCCACATAGGGTTTCACGCTTTCACCATCAATTTATTTTTATGTACTTATCCACCACCAAAAATGAAAAATCCATACAGAACCAGAAAATCAATCTGCTTTATAGCCTCTTTCGTGACTCAGTGCTCACTACATGCATGCATCCTTTCTCAGTACTTATCCCTTCCTTGTTCATTATAAATGTAGCCATGTTTAACAATGCAAACATAAAAACACCGAACAGCTATGGACAGGGGTGAACAGTGCTTTATCGCTAAATGATAGCATTAACTGCCCAGTTGCCTTTAGCAACCACAACATTAGAACTGCACTAGGCATTTGGGGAAGATCTAAAAATAAATCAAACCTTCAATGACTACGGTGGTTTGAATAGGACTCCCCCCCCCCCCATACACTCACATTTGAATGCTTGACTCATAGGGAGTGGTGTTAGGGGGTGTGGCCTTGTTGGAATAGGTGTGGCCTTGTTTGAAGAATTGTGTCTCTATGGAGGTGGGCTTTGAGGTCTCTCGGCAGGTCAAGCTTACTCCCAGTGCGGCTCCTTCTGCTGCCTGAAGATCGAGATGCAGAACTCTCAGCCCCTCTCCAGCACCGTGCCTGTCTGCACGCCACCATTCTTCCTGCCATAGCTTTAACAGACCAAATCTTTGAGCTGTCAGCCAGCCCCAATTAGATGTTTTCCTTTGTCTATTCTTCACAGCAATAGAAACCCAAACTAAGACAGTGACTTTGTGTGCATGTGTGTATGTGCGTAAGAAAACTAGGTAGAAGCAATCAGCGTGCATGACTACAGACACAGCAGAGGTCATGCCATATGGTGATGTCACAATGTGCTGTCTGTCCTCAGCTTCCTGAGTACTCTCGATGTGTCTATGCAAACAGACAACTGGAGTGATTCCTGAAGGGCAGTAGGATCTGAAAGATAGAAATAAGAGAGGGGACCAAGCCCCACAAGAGAAGACAAACCCCACCAGACATGGTTGGGAAAATGCAGCTGGTAGCACAGAACGAGGACATGTTTTGAGGTCGAGGATTCTACATTGGAGATGTTGGTTGAGAAAACGGAGGTGATGAAATGAGCTTGTGCAGTAGACAATGTCTGTGAGTCTTTCTCGGCCCACACCTTACACAGAGTAATTTTAAGGTAGGATGAGAAGCAGGCACTTCCATTTTCTTTTGGACTGAGCCTGGGAATAGTCTGTCAGTTCCTCTGCTTGAAAAGAGCCATTTTTGGAATAAGCGCTAAGATTTCTTTGTTTGTTTGAGACAGAGTCTCAGTAAGTAACTCTGGCTGTCCTGATTTCACAATGTAGACCAGGCTGGTCTGGAATTCAGAGAGATCTGCCTGCCTCTGCCTCCAGACTGCTGGGATTAAAAGCATGAGCCACCATGCCCAGCGGCTACAAATGTTTAACTTTTCCATTATGTTTATAAGAATGTTAGCTCAGAGAGAAAAATGATAGTAAGTGAACTTTGTTCAAGATGATCTTCAGGAGTAAATGATGCTAGCTGGTATTTGCTTTTATTAAGCATTTTCTTAGGTCAACCTTTGCAGTACTATTAGGCTGCACAGCCTGACTTTGAAGGGGCCTCCAATGCTGGCTATTAACATTTTCAAGATGATTTAACCTGGTACTTCCAGCTAATCTTTGACAGATTTATAACTGAGAGGGAAACTGGAACTTTGGCGGTGCCTCCTGACTTTCACACTTTCAGTCTTTACTCATTAAATCATTCACCATTGTTCTTTGTCCTTCATGACATGAATAACAGAGAAACATGCTCCCAAACTGCAGAAAGGCTGGGAAAGAGTAGAACCTGATACCATGAGATAGGCTGAGAGTCTGCAGCTGAGAGTGTAGCTCAGTGGTGAGTGCTTGCTTGTCATGTAGGAGGCCTTGGTTTCAATCATAGCCCTCTGTGTGTGTGTGTGTGTGTGTGTGTGTGTGAGAGAGAGAGAGAGAGAGAGAGAGAAAAGAGAGAGAAAGATGGGTCTTTGAGAAACCTCTGAAAAAGCAAAATTTAAGCTGAAGTTGAAGCTACTTAGGAAAAGAAGAGCAGCAATTTACTGTAAGATAGAGGCTCACATCTGATCACCTATAATAATTTACAATGGAATTACAAGACCCTTGGATACATGCTATTCGACCTAGGAGTATAACATTAAAAATGTTATAGACTGCCTAACAATATGTGAAAATGTCACTCATTAATTTCAAGTAGTAATTTGCAATACTATAGTTATAAACTATTTGGCTTGGGGCAATATATTTCTGTGTCTTATGAAATTATTCATTCTCATTAAACACTAACGATCCTTCCTGCCAAAATTAGAACTAATTAACTACTCCTCTCACCTACATTAATTTATTAGTTACTCATGATGAATCCCAGTAAATGTTTCGGTGTTCATTGGCCAAGGCAAACTTTACGGCCAGAAATGGACCCCACCAAGCACTCAGGGGACAAATATTAAAAGAGCCATCATTAGACAACCAAGTTGGAAAGCTCAGCAGGAGCAAGTGACACACAAAGCAGTCCCCCACCTAACCGCGTAACCACGTTGTCTCCATGGTTACAGCCACTGGTGTTATCAGATGGCAATGGTGATGTTGACACAGTTTCCTCACATTTCAGAATCAAAGGAAGATGAGTCAACCACTGAGACTGTCAGCACAAATTCCCTGACTTAAATATTATGGCAGATAGAACGTCTCTTGCAGATACTTTGAGAACCAGGAATATTTCCAACAAAGTCAACAGTCGGAGTCACCATCTGCGCAGGTGGAGGAGAGTGTGCACAAATCCAGCGAGCGCTGGTTCCGAGAGCGTGCTCCAGGCGCCAGCAGCACGAATCTGACGGGACTCCATTAGAAGTCTCAGGGAGGCTGTGCGGGCTGCACTCTCTGGCCAGGTGATGGCTGCAGCCCTCCGACAACTACTGAGGAAGAGGCATCCTCACTGGCAAGAAAGAAAACAGAATCAGATGCTAAAACAGCCTTCGATTTTCTAACAAACTATTTCTTTTGATTAGGAACAAATTAAGGCCTTGTAATTGTTATTGTTTATAAGTAAAATCCTGTGGCTGGTGAGCTGGCTAATGGGTGAAGACCCTTTAAACCAAACCTGGAAATCTGAGCTTGATAAAGGCGCCCATGTGCTAGAAGGTAAGAACAGACGCATGGGAGAGCATCGTGAGTATATACACCCACACTAGTTAACTAATTCAATTTAGGATGGAGGTAGCATGTTTCTCTTTTTTTCTTAAAATCTGGAAATTGATTAGTTTTTAATCCAAAATATTTCCCATCAGGAAATAAAAATAAGACAACTTTGCAAATTGTTAAAATATTAAAAAAAAAAAAAGTCAGATAGAGGTGGTGCATGCCTTTAATCCCAGCACTTGGGAAGCAGAGGCAGACAGAGCTCTGTGAGTTCAAGGCCAGCCTGATCTACAGATCAAATTCCAGAAAAACTCTTGTCTTAAAAAGCCAAAAAAAGAAAAAAAAAAAAAGTCCCAATTGTGTTTGTCAGTTGTCCTTAACTATATCAAACCTAATAACCTCTTTTATTACAAATACTCAAAAACAGCTCATCGTGTGAGTGTGGGTAGGTGCCTGACCCTGCACTGGCATGCAGAGGCCAGAGCAGGACATACAGTGCCTTTCTCTGACCCTCTCTACCTTCTTGCCTTGATCTCTGGTTGAACTAGAAGTTCACGGTGTGGATGCTGGGATTCAAACGCAGGTCCTGACGCTGGCACAGCAAGTTCTTTCACTCACTAAGCCGGTTTCCCCAACCCCACAAGTTCCCTTTGATAACTTCTTTCGATATTGCAATGAAATAAGCTGTCCTAGAGAATAATTTTTTACTTCATGCTCGTCAGTGGGTTGACTGGGAAGCTCTGTCTGAGGAGGTGTGGGCTGGGTTCCAGGCCCTTGATGTCAAAAGCCACCTGTTTCTGGGCTGCTGGCTGAGAGCTGACCTGGGGCTCTGGGCCTGAGGCTTTTCTTCTCTTTTAGGGTGGCCTCCGCATGTGACTTTTGGGCAGCTGGGCTGGGAGGGGTGTCCGGCTGGGCGGTTGGTAGTAACTCATAGGGTTATCGTTCAGAATGAATCCTGTCAGGTCAGGGGAGTGGAGTCTCCTAGGCAAATGTGGAAGCTTCAAGGCTCCCGAGACCTGTGCCCCCAAGTATCAGGGCATCATTGGGCTGTAGCTATTGGCCAGACAAGTCACCTAACTACCCCATAGTCAAAGAAAGAGTAAATAAATTCCACCTCTTGACCCTGGGATAGTAAGTTATACTGAAGATAGACAAAGAGTGGGGGTGGTGCTGTGGCTCCTTTAGAAACAATGTTATATATCCTAAAGAGACCGCAAAACAACGTTTAAAGTGTGAAAATGGCGGTCCAGCGCAACTGTAATCCAACAGAGAATTCAAAAGCACTATGCACTTTAACATGCAAATACTTGCATGTCACATACTATCAGATCAAGTGCCAGGGCTTCATGCCAGGAGAGTGCATTAAGTCAGTGATGACATGTTGATTTATGGAAGCATTAGAACGCACTTTCTAAGCTACATCCTGGAGCGAACAGCAGCACCAGAACGACAACAGCGCCAGAACCAGTGGCAATGTATCAGGCCCCTGTGTATAAGACAAGCAAGACACACTGGAGAGGAAATACAATATCCCCTGTGAGCTGGGCCTTTCGAAGAGATGTAAATCAAAATGATCCCCTGTGTAACTATGCGTTGCCAACTTCAACCTTCACGTGTGTCAAAGCATGTATTTAACTTGGGAACGCCGTAGAGAGCACATCTTCCGCTAGCCAGAGAGAATATAAGGCAGGGTTTTAGAAAGAGCAAAGGGGGTTCCAGGGATGTGTGACAGCTGTAGAGACTCAGGTAAAAAACTTGAAGATCTGATTTCCACATCATTAATTCCTTACCACAAAGACTAAATGTATAGGATGCTAATAATAGAACTCTTAAGATAATGCTCATCAATGAAATATTTTGTGGTTTTCATATTTGATGTGCCTCTTACTAAATACATGGTTTCTTGGTAATACATGGGACCCCAAACCTTAATTACAACCCACAGTTGAGCTCATTTTCACAGCAGCTGTCCAGTTCTGCTAAGACATTGTCAACAATCTTCACACCAGGCATGCAGCACCAAGCACCTTACATTTCACCATGTGGAACATACCTTTTTGTGGTATGGGTGAGTCAAAGCAAGGGTTTCATGCTTGCTAGGGTAAATGCTCTACTGCCAAGCTCAACCCCAGCTGGAGTAATCTTAAAACAGCAAATTAACATCACTGAAAAAGTGCTGATGGCTAAAATAGGGTTGGCAGATCTACAGGGCTGGTGAGACGGCTTAGTGGGTAAAGGCACTCGCCATGCAAGCCTGGTGATGTAAGTTGGTTCCCCGAATTCACCTACCTGTAGAGAATATCTGGTCACTCCACCTTCTGAAACCCGAGCCTGATGGGCAAGTTCTTTGTGCAGAACTGAATTGAGCCTTGGGGTTCCAGCACACACACACCTAGGAATGCCAGTAGCACCCTATGCGTGCAATCTTATGTACCCCAAAAGCCCTCAAATTACCACACTTACTGGCCAAGCAGACGGGGAACATGGTGAGAACTCGAGAAATGATAACCTGGGACGGCGCGTGCACTAAACGTGAACAGGCCTCTGGAGTCTGCCTTGCATACGCATTAGAAGGATATGTGGATTTTTAATTAAGTAACTGTTAAAAGCTTCTCTGGGGTTTTAAAAAAAAAATAAGTGCTTTTAAGAAACAATACCATGTATTCTTCTTTTTTAAAAAATTATTTATTTATTAAAATTTATTCACTTTGTATCCCAGCTGTGGCCCCCTCCCTCATCTCGTCCCAGTCCCAACCAACCTCCCTCTTCTCCTTATGCCCCTTCCATAGTCCACTGATAGAGGAGGACCTCCTCCCCTTTTATCTGAGCCTAGCCTATTAGGTCTCATCAAGACTGACTGCATCATCTTCCTCTGCACCCCCAGAGGGAGGTGATCAAAGAGCCGGTCATTGAGTTCATGTCAGAGACAGCCCAGCCCCTGTTCCCCTTACCAGGAAACCTACTTGGAAACTGAGCAGCCTATGGGCTTCCTCTGAGCAGGGGCCGCCCAAGAGGGGCGGCTAAGGTCCTCTCCATGAATGGAGGACTCCCAGGCCCAGGTTTTTTGGCTCTGTCGTTCTCCTTGTGGAGTTCTTGTCCCCTCCAGGTCTTTCTATCTCCCTCTTCTCCCATAAGGTTTCCTGCCCAAAGTTTGGCTGTGAGTCTGAGTATCTCCTTTGATACTCTGATAGGTAGAATCTTTCAGATGTCCCTTGTGGAATGCTCCTGTCCTGTTCCCTGTCTTCTCCTACTTCTGATGTCTATCTTGTTTGCCCTTCTGAGTGAGGTTTCAGTCTCTTCCTTAGGGTCCTCCTTGCTTAGATTCTTTAGGACTATAGATTTTAGTATGTTTATCCTATACTATATGGCTAATATCCATTTATAAGTGAATATACACCATGTGTGTCTTTCTGCTTCTGGGATGATCACTCAGGATGATCTTTTCTAGATGATCTTTTCCCACCATTTGCCTGCAAATTTCATGATTTCCTTGTTTTTAACTGCTGAGTAGTATTCCGTTGTGGAAACTAGGAGATGAAGAAAGCCTAGAGAGCATCTCACAGCCAAGACTGCTCCCTTCTGCCCTCTAGCCTGACACTGTTAAGAGTTATTGTGGAAGTGGTGACGCACACCTTTGATCCCAACGCTGGGGAGGCAAAGGTGGGTGGGGACCTCTGCACTTCCGGCCAGCCAGGTCTACAGGCTGAACTCTAAGACACCCAGAGCTACACAGAGAAACCCTGACTCAAAAAGCCAAAAAGATGGGAGGATGTTACTTAGCTTTATTGAGGTTTTAACTGTTTTTTGTTCCAAACCTGGACTTTTTTTTTTTTTTTTTAATTATATTCTTTTATGAGGCAGGGCCTGACTGTGTTGCCCAGCCTGGCCTTGAATTCATGATCCCAAGCGATGTTCCTGCCTCACCTTCTAGCTTGGAGCAAGCTCCAGGTTCCGGCTGTCAGGATTGGCAGTGTGTTGGCAGTCTGATAACTACCCTTCTGGTACCGATTTACAATAATCACTCTTTATCCCTAGAAGGTCCACACGAAGAGGAGAGAGGGTGGGACTTAGAAAAGGAAGTATCTTTTATCTTTAAATATACTTAAAAGAATAAAAATGTGCCAGGCATGCTGGTGCACACCTGTAATCCCAGTGCTCTGGGAGGCAGAGGCAGGCAGACCTCTGTGAGTTCGAGGCTAGTCTGGTCCGCAAAGGGAGTCCAGGACAGCCAGGGCTACACAAAGAGACTGTCTCAAAACAAACAAACAAACAAACAAACAAATAAATAAAATATAAAAATCCAAAAGCCTAAGGAATTTTGCTGTGGCTACCAACTCTGAGAGTACATCCAGACTGTGGGGTTTCCGTTGTTTTCTTATACCGAGACAACGGCAAAAAGGGAAAAAAAAAAAAAAAAAAAAAAAAAAAAAAAAGCGCCAGACTTTGACTCTTCCCTTTCACAGGAGAGCTGTGCTCATGAATGGCACTTAACGTGTCTTGACCGTATTGGTCTTCTTTCTTTAGTCTTCTTACATTTGTTTAGCTAGTTTACAGCTCTTTATTTAGGGTGCTGTGCCCCAGCACACACGCGGAGGTCAAAGGACAGCTCCGACGACTCTGTTCTCTCTCCCGACCATGTGAATCCCAGGGATCAAACTTAGGTCGCCAGGCTTGGCCCGAGCGCTTTATCCACAACAGCGTCTCCATGGCCCCCGTGTCACTTCTTAATCTTGCTTCTCAAAGATTTAGCCTATACGTGACCAGCGGCTCTAGTTACAGAGGTGAAAACACTGTGGATCTCTGTGTGTGAGTGTGCATGAGTGTGAACTTTCGCATGCGTGCACGTCTGGAGGCTGTGGGCGGCCGTGGGCGGCGCCAAGCTCCTGCTTTTGCTGTCTCAGTCTCTCCCTGGAATCCCCCAGGGCTAGGCCCGCTGTGTCTCCTCAGTCTTGGGGTGAACGCCGTACCCTCATGCACAGTTTCCACATGGGTTCTGTGGACCGGACAGGAGCCTCGTGCTTAGGAGGCGGCTTACAAACTCAGCGCCCCCAGCCCAGCCTGAGAGCTTTCAACAGTAAGTACGCATCCCCGACGGTGGAAAACAAAGACTCAGAGAAAACAACCCTGATATTCTCGATTACTCAGAGGACTAACAGTTACGGCTGGCATTTCAGCGAGGACTTCGCTGTGTCACATCTACTGAGCATACCAAAGCACATTTGGGTTCTTTGTGATTCTGCGAGCTTTCTGAATGTTACACCAGACATGCAGACGACAGTGACATTAATAAATTGATTTGTATATTTTTCCATACAATCTTATCATAAACTCCAAACACAACAGAGAAAAGCAGAAATTAGGCCTGACTCATCCTTCTGAAACATGCAGTTTTTAATGGACTATAAAAATCTGATCCCTGTTCTTATAAAATTTGATAGCAGGAGACACAGCCCAAATAACCTTTCCGGTCCTTTCCATTTGTTTTGTAAAGAGAGTAAAATCCCTTGTGGGGCATTTTTAACCCAGTTATTGATTTATGGTCTCAAGACTATTCCTTCAGGAAGTTTCCAGCCCATTTGGCAATCTATTTTTGGTACAAAATCTAGGCCAAACACAAGCTTCTCGAATCCTTTCTGGAATAAAAACGTTTGAAAAAAATTTTTAATAAATACAGTTTGTGTTCCCAGCACAAAGATTATGTGAAAACTTTTGTCTAGGACTATGGGTGTAGCTCAGGCTAGAGTGATGTGTTTAAGGTTCGGATCCCAGGCAGCACACACAAAGCCCATCTGTTACAGAATAATTCAGTATCTCCACTCAAATAAGGAAACAAAGTGTCTCATTAGCCACTTCCCTCCGTAATTCTCTAAGGAAAGGCAAATTCTTCCTGAAGCCCTTGGCCACCTCAAAACACCTCCTTTGTCTAGGTTGTTAGTATACAGCCCTTTCCCCAGAAAACTTGGAAAGGTATGAAAAACTATAGGTAAGGTTATTCAGTTACTGCTAATTACATCTAGCGGGTGGCAGTTCGCAGAAAACCTCCAAAACAGAAAAGCAGACTAAAGTTTCAAGTATTTCCTAATTCCAGTGAATATTCCCTACCTTGTTTTCTGAATAAGACACTGACCAAAAGCAACCTGGGGAGGAAAGGGTTAGTTTGGATTAAAGGTCCCTGACGGAACCCAGGGAGAAACTCAAGGCCGCAATTTGGAGCAGGAACTGAAGCAGAGGCCATGCAAGATGGAAGCTTACTGGCCTGCTCTCAAGGCTTGCCCAGTCTGCTTTCTTAAATAACCACCTGCCCAGGGACGGCACTGCCCACAGTGGGCTGGGAGCTTTCGTATCAGTCACAACCAAGATGCTTCACATTTTCTTGTGAGAGTCAATCTGATAGAGGTCATTTCTGAAATGACATTTCCTCTACTTTGTGTTGACAAAAACCTAGCCACCACAACACATCAGCACATAAAGTAACAGAACAGGTCATCTGCAGGGGCTACAAGCACAGGTGTGTGAGGGACTGGTCAAAACTCAGCGACCAGGGGCTCTATGAGTTTGCTGTATGTATTCTGTAATTTCAATTTCGTATTATTTCTTCTTTAAAGTACCTTCAAAATTGTATAAGCAAAATGTTTTGTTTTTAATATTTCCTCATTTCTAAGCTTTAAAGTATTCCTCTGTAGACTTTGTTAATTTAAATATTAATGTTCATTATAATTATTCAAATAATTTGAGATATTTTCTGCATAAAAAATTCAATATATTAGTACATCAACTCTCTCAAAGTCAAATAGCAAATGTGGTAAATACCCTGACTATATTTAGAATACCCAAAAAACTTTGACAAAATCTGCGAAACATTTGAAAGAAGAATAAGTCACTAAAAAATATTTGGAAAAGAAAATTAATTGGATGTGAGGTGCTGGGTTGCAAGGGAAATAGTTGTTTTCTTCTTTTTAACCTACAAAACATTTTATGAATTTTTTACTAATTTGAATAATTTGGCCCCGGTGCAAAAATTGACATGCTGACCCAGACAGACATTAGGGCGTGGAAGCACCTACTGTAAGCAAGTACTGGGTTCAGTTGCACCACAAGCTATCGTCATCGTCGTCATCGTCCTCGTCATCCTCGTCGTCATCGTCGTCATCATCACTGTTGTAGTCATCATCCTCACCAGCGTCTATGAAAGAAGCACATCAGTAGAAGAGAAGGAAGAAGTTAAAGAAGGTTAATTGTTCAGGTCATGTCGACTGAACTGAGTGTTACGCACCTCTACTGACTCAAACTAATGAAATATTTTAAAAACTCGCAATATTGAAAAATTAAAAAAATAGCATCAATACTCAATTAAGACTTACATTGTGCAGAGGAATTAAAATGTTCTCCTGTGGGTCTAGGTGCTTCTCCCCAGCGTACTCTTGCATGTCCAGTGCCCATGGAGGCCAGAAGGCGGCTTTGGAGCGCTAGAATGGGAGTTACAGATGGCTGCCGTACGGGTGCTGGAAATCAAACCAAGGTTTTCTGGAAGAATAGCCAGTGCTCTCATCCTCTGAGTCATAGAGTCATCTCTGGGATGTTTTTAAAGCTTAACATGAAATAAGGTACAAAATATTAACTGAAAATATAAATATTAAAGGCATTTGTTTAAAAAAAATTACCTAAATTAAAGGCAAGCATTATATGGAGATTAATGATGACCTTATATAAAAACCTTATATAAACCCACAAGAAATCTTCAAGACATGTTGTAGGTGGTGTTTAATATTTACTATTGATTTATCTTTTAGTAAAGCTTGCTGTTAATACTAAACAGCTGTATACTCAAATCACCACACAGAGACTGGGTTTATTTAATTAACCTAGAGCACAATGCTGGGCAATAGTTACTCCATCCTAAACCTCCAAGCCCTCATAGTTTCCTACCATTTAGATTTCCCACATTATACTTGCTTTTAGTGATATCTTAGGTCCAGTCCATCTCTGCATTTAGTTCCAAGATCTGTCCTCCCACTCTCTCTCTCTTAGCTCTCCTCTCGCCCCTTCTCCTCCCATTCATTTCCTGCCCTCTGGCTCCTCCCCTGTTTCCTGTCCTCTGGCTCCTCTCTTTGCACAACATTGTGGCTAGTTGTTTTATTTTGGCCTGTTTACACACAGTTAAGACAGGATGCTCAGAGTAAGTATCACAATGCAATATCTGGATTAAAACCAGAGGGGGGGGGAGAAATCAGCATTTGAATGAACAAGGGTAAGGCGTATACATTTCAAAAGAACATTATACCAACAAAGACATGAAGAGATTAATGTATGTGTATATATATGTGGTGTGTGTGTATACAATTTGGCAACTGTGCAAAATTTTCAACATCATAAGCAGTTTGCTCCCTAATATACACAGGGAGAGATGAAAACATAAGTCCCTCAGAAACTTGTGCACGAATGCTTATAGAAACAGGACTGCCAATACATAATAGTGAACACCCTGAATAGCAACAGACCCAGGGGAACCAAAACAGGCTATATCCACAGGATGGAGTCTAGTCAGCTGAGGAAGAGGGAAATGTGCATGTGAACGCTATAACGTTTCTCAGGTGAAAACATGCTAAGCCAAGGCTGCCCCAAAGGTCCTGCATTATGTGATTCCACTTATATGGGATGCCCAGAGTAAATCACATCCGTGAAGACAGGAAGTAAACTAGTGGTGCTTAGGTGACTGGGTTGGCAGAAGGGAGGCGGTTGATGAAGGCTGGGTGTTGTGCAGGCCAAGCAGGCCTCAAACTCATGGTCCTCCTACCTTAGCCTGTCCCAGCTCAGCCTCCTGAGTGTCGGGGCCTCAGGCCTCCATCACCACACCTAGCTCAGCTAAGGCTTTCAAGTAGGAGGCTGAATTACAGATGGAAACTCAAAATCGTCTGCATTCTCAAAAGTCAAGGAAACACAGACTGAACAAGCAGGCAGGAGCTTGTGTTAAAAATCTTTTTGCCTCCACAACCTCTCCAGCATGTGTTGTCACTTGAGTTTTTCATCTTGGCCATTCTGATGGGTGTAAGGTGAAATCTCAGGGTTGTTTTGATTTGCATTTCCCTAATGGCTAATGAGGTTGAGCATTTCTTTAAGTGCTTCTCTGCCATTTGATATTCCTCTACAGAGAATTCTCTCTTTAGCTCTGTTCCCCATTTTTTAAGTGGATTATTTGGTTTGCTGCTTTTCAGCTTCTTTAGTTCTTTATATATACTGGATATGAGTCCTCTGTCAGATAAAGGGTTGGTGATGATTCTTTCCCAATCTGTAGGCAGTCACTTTGTTTTGATGATGGTGTCCTTTGCTTTACAGAAGCTTTTCAGTTTCATGAGGTCCCATTGATTGATTGTTGCTCTCAGAGCCTGTGCTGTTGGTGTTCTGCTCAGGAAGTTTTCTCCTGTACCAATGAGTTCTAGGGTATTCCCCACTTTTTTTTTTCTAGCCAATTTAACATGTCTGGTTTTATGTTGAGGTCTTTGATTCACTTGGACTTCAGTTTTGTGCAGGGTGATAAGTATGGATCTATTTTCATTTTTCTACATGTAGACATCCAGTTGGACCAGCACCATTTGTTGAAGATGCTATCTTTTTTCCATTGTATGGTTTTGGCATCTTTGTCAAAAATCAGGTGTCCATAAGTGTGTGGGTTTATTTCTGGGTCTTCTGTTCGGTTCCATTGATCCACCATTCTGTTTCTATGCCAGTAACATGCAGTTTTTATAACTGTTGCTCTATAGTACAGCTTGAGATCAGGGATGGAGATACCTCCAGAACCTGCCACAGAGGGCCTCTGAAAGCCTCTGCCCTGCAGACTGTCAAAGCAGATGCTGAGCCTGATGGCCAACTGATGGGCACAGTGAATGGAATTTTATGTAAGAAGTGGGAAATAGTAAGAGCTGGAGAGGACAGGAACTCCACAAGGAGAGCAACAGAACAAGAAAATTTGAACACAGGAAACTTCCCAGAGACTCATACTCCAACCAATTCATGGAGATAACCTAGAACCCTGACAATGCAGCCACTTCTAATGAGAACTGATAGACTAAGATCAGAAAGAAGGAGAGGAGGACCTCCCCTATCAGTGGACTTGGGGAGGGGCATACATGCAAAAAGGGGGGGAGGGTGGGACCAGGAGGGGAGGAGGGAGGGGCTTATGGGGGGATACAAAATGAATAAAGTGTAATTAATAAAAAAATCCTTTTGTCTCTGTGACATTTCTCACTGTCTAGAAGTATGACAAAACTTATTCTCATACATTACTGTACATGGATGGCCACAGTAGCTTGAATCATAGCAGTAAAACAAGGGGAAAAACTTAAATAGTAATGAATGCATGGGTAAATATATAGGTTATATGTTTACCATATCCATACAATGGAATATTATTTGGCAAGAAAGTAACACATAGTAAAAATTGGCATAGTCCTTGTGAGAGTCAATTTAGCAATGCCTACCAAAAACTCCACACATAGTGAAGCTCTGTTCTATTGGTATTGCTTATTAAAACATCACCAAAGAACTTCACCCTGAATATGAAGGGAGAGAAAAAAAATTTCTGTAATCACTCAGTTCAGCTCTATATGCGATAGGGAAGAAATGCAACCTAAGTGTTTAGTGACAGGAGACTGGACAAGTGTGCTGTGGCTTGCACAGACGATGAAGACTAGCAGCCAAGATAGATTCCTACGGGAAAGCTATCATCACATGACAGAGATGACGGTTTAAAATTACATAATGCAAAACGTCGTTAACACTAACTTTACTCTTTCTCTCGGGGTGGGGGTGGGGTCACTGTGCAGTCCAGGCTGAACTTGAACTCTAGACCCCCTGCTTTCACCTCCCAAGTGCTAGCAGGGGCTGCTGTTGTGTGCCTCCAATTTTGGCTCTCCCTGTTCCCCTCTGTTTGTACTGTAAATTGTCTTTAGTAAGTTATCTTTATAGGTGTTTTTTGTTTTGTTTTGTTTTGTTTCGTTTTGTTTAGAAAAAAAAAAAGTCCAAGATAAAACACTAGCAAGGATTTACATGAAGCGTTGCTTTAAAGTGCTGGAATGAAATCAGGTGGCTCAGCACCTCCAACTTCTCCCATCAAAAGGCAATTCAGACTTTGTAATTGCTCTTCTAGCAACTCTAATCTAGCTTCTTAAAATATATTTTAAAATGAAGGTAGCAGATAATCGATTTAGTCGTTGTTAGGAAACGTGAGCCTGTGAAGATTACAATTCCGGTTCACAAATCACACCAGAGATCGGTTCCATGTGGGAGGTTTATTAGGGGAAGGGAAAAGGGGTCGCAGAGAGAGGAGGCGGAAGAGAGGGAGAGAGAAGTGGCTCCAGGAGTTCTCTTATAAGGTGACCCAGGGCATGCGCAGGTAGTTCCAGGTGATCAGCAGGTGGTCTGGTGGCTTCACTAATGCCTGATAACTAGTTTGTCAGGTCGCTTGGGGCTGGCCATAGGGAGGCCTGCTTACTAATCCCAACAGTCATCACCAAATTGAAGAACTAAACCCAGCAGGGCAGCTTCCTGCATGAGGGGTTTGGCTTACAAGATTTCTTTGGATATAATAGTCAAATAGCTGTCACACCTTAATGACTGGAACCTAGCATGACAAAATCAAGAAAGACACAGTAACTGAAGACTGAGGAAGGACAGGATTTTAATGAAGAAATATAATTTACAACTTGTGATCACACATATGAGCTCAAGAAATTTTAAATGGATTTGTTTGTTGGTTGGGTTTTTATTTGTTGTTGTTGTATTGTGGTCTTTCTTGTTTTTGAGGCAGAGTCTTGCTAGGTAGCCCATCCTGACCTGGAACACAAAGCTTAATTAGATTTTCAAACACTGAGAGCTTGGTCAAAATGCCTGTATAAAATGCCTCTAGCTTTCCCTCCACTTCTCGGTTCTTCCCCAGTTTATTGTCCCTTTTTTTTTTTTCTGACCAAGTCTTAAATAGAGACCCTGAGCTGTTTCATTTTCTTCACCTCAAGCAACCCACAACTCATCATTCCAAAGCTCATGATTATTACAAAACAAAACAAAAAAAACCTTTCTATGCAAAAGCATTTTTATGGTTCTTTTTTATTGAAAATAAATTCTTTTTCATGCAATATATTCTGATCACAGCTTCCCCTCCCCCTGCTCCTTCCGGATCCTCCCCATCTCCAATCCACATACGCTCTTTCTTTCTTTCTTTCTTTCTTTCTTTCTTTCTTTCTTTCTTTCTTTCTTTCTTTCTTTCTTTCT
>NW_026596149.1:3196153-3198972 GCF_907164565.1 Psammomys obesus | reverse complement strand
TCTTTCTTTCTTTCTTTCTTTCTTTCTTTCTTTCTTTCTTTCTTTCTCAAACAGCCAAACAAAACAAAACAACAAAAAATCCAAATAAGCCAGAATAATTTTTTTTATTAATTAAAGTTTATTCACTTTGTATGCCAGCTGTAGCCCCCTCCCCTCCCAATCCCACCCTCCCTCTTCTTCTCCTGTGCTCCTCCCCCAGTCCACTGATAGGGGAGGTCCTCCCCACATCTGCCAAAGGTTAGCATTCCCTCCTTGCCTGGAGGCCATGCAGATCTCCCTGCCTTGAAAGACCCCTTCTCCTGTAGACACAGCTTCTCCCCCAGCTACTAGACAAATCAAAACCCAACCCGCCCACTGAGACAGAGAAGAGGCTCCACTCCCAAAGGCCCACAGGGCCAAGCCTAACGCGTGTCATCAGAAGCCACCAGAGTATTCACATGCTTACTTATGACGGATGTCATCTCCATAACCACACAGGAAGTTGAAAGGCTCACAGTGGAACAAGTGTGTAATACATGTAACTCGCTGAGCGCCTTGTCCCAGCGACAGCACATACAGTATTGACTGTCCCCTAGGGATAAGCGCCACTGCCCAGCATCACCAGAGACTGCACCACGTCACCAGCCCAAGAAAAGGTCAGAATTTCAAGTGCAGTATCCGCCGAATGTGAGTGCTAAGCTGATCTGCCTCCTTGGGACTGCTGTATCAAGTAGGTTGAGAAGGAAGCTGGTTACAGAATAATCAGTGTGGATCACTGTACTATAAAACAGTATTATCTGGCTGCAACTAGAAAGCAGAACTTTGCAATAGATCTTCAGGAGGCTGAGAGCAGTCACCCCAATAATATTCTGTATTCACCCCAGGGCCTTGAACTAAGGCACTACTCAAGCCTGAAACCCACTGGACTGAAATACTGGTCTAGACCAAGTCGAGAATTCTATCACCCACAAAGTTTCACCCCTGCCCTCCCAAAGGAGGGCAAAACTTCGAGAGGAGGAACTCCAGTGTGGAATAGGGCCTTGACTAACCGTAGCATCCTGGTCCACCCCGCTTTAGAATGGGAACCTTCAAAGGAAGCCCTGCCTTCCTGGACCACTCCGAGCAGCTGTGCCCAACTGTGTGGCTAAATGCCCATGACTGCTGGAAACACCACATCCGATTCCTTGTGTGAGGCAGGGGCTGCCCAGTGGGAGAGACTGAATAGAGACTCTAAAACTCCCTCCTCCTTTCCTTGGTTTAGCTTCAGAGGAAGAAAAAATCATATTGCCAGAAGAATGGCACTGAGATCTGCTACCTTTGAAGAGTCAAAAATATGTTGTCAGATCCCTGTGTACCCTGAATTTTTTAAAGACGGGTGCTATAAAATGACAGTGAATGCTGCGACTTCTGTCTCATAGCGCCCTCAGTGGCACCTGCAGCTGGCTTCCAGCCAGCACCAGCAAAGAGAAAGTGCAGAGGCAGCTTGCACTCAAGACAGATGCGGCACACATTTCTAGGGCTGCGAAACGAGTTCACGTGCCCTTGTGCATAGTGTGGTCTGAAGGGAGCCGAGCTGTCTATACACTGCTGAACATGATTGTGGCACACTCTGTGGTGACGTCATGGCCAGAAGAAGCCAGAAGTTCAAGCACATCAGAGGCTTTGGAATGCAGCCTCAGAAGTGGGAGACCCAGGCCACTGCATGCCCCCCATATATCTGAGGGTACAAAGAGCCTTCGGTCTGCAACACAGTCCAAGAACGACTGGCAAGTCATTTGTAATTCATGCATCTCACCACTAAGAAAATGCCAAACCCCTGTGCAGCCTGGTGCACACTTCAGCCTATTCACTTCGGCTTGCTTATCTGAGACACAGTTTTGCATGAGTTATTGGGCAACAAGGGGCATTGCAGTGAGTCCTCACCAAATGAGCCACCCAACTCAACACACTTTGTAGTATGAGGGGCCTCTTTGCTGTGAAATGATGCCTTGTGAGTCATGGCAATTCTGAACATGAATATAGACAGACCCTGTGGGGTTCTAGCTGATATCGAAGCTGTGGACATCATATTCATGTCCCAATCAAGTGTCACATACTGTTCAGCACACATCTGAGTAGTTCACTGATTAGAACCCTTGGCAGGATAACCAAATGGTCATGAGACTAGAACTGCCCATCACAAGCTGAGCCTTGCAAGCCTCACTCTCATCCATTGCAAATAAAAAGGGCGTATCCAGGATCTGCACAGCCAGATTAAAGGAGACAGTAAATAGGCAGGCGGTCCTTATCTCCACTCCTCCACCAGAGTCACCCCGTGTGTGTCTCTCAGCTAGCATCAGCGGTCAGACAGGGTGTAGGAGGGTAGCTCTATGACCAGGCAACAGAGGAGGAGGGAGTTTTGATGTGCCAGACCATAGCCCTGAGGTGTCAGGTCAGCATTCAGGCACAAGGCAAAAAAAAAAAAAAAAAAAAAAAAAGGACAGAAACTGTATTGCTCTCCCACTCGGGAATGACCCAGAAAGACAGCAGCAGCACAGCCAACACTGCCCCATGGTAGGTTACAGACCTACAGCGCTGGACAAAGGGCTTTGTTAGTCTCTAAAAAGACAACTAATTCTATAACCCCCTTAGCACTGCTGTGTCTCCACCCCGGAAATCTGGTAGAGCTAAAGCCCACTCCTTTTCAGTATGGGCACAGCCTAGAGCTATTTTGACTAATGGAATGAAGACTGGTAATTTTGGGCATCTTTTTATTCCTTCTTGGAGCCCTGAAGCCAGGAAAGAAAGAAGGGAAGGAAGGAAGGAAGGAAGGAAGGAAGGAAGGAAGGAAGGAAGGAAGG
>NW_026596149.1:3194759-3196143 GCF_907164565.1 Psammomys obesus | reverse complement strand
AGGAAGGAAGGAAGGAAGGAAGGAAGGAAGGAAGGAAGGAAGGAAGGCAGAGGGAGAGAAGAAAGGACGAGAAGAGGAAGAAGAAAAGAAAAAAGGGAGGGAAGGAGGGAGGGGGGGACACACACAGATTAAGCAAGCAAGCTAGTAGGTTACACTGCTAGAGAGACAAAGCCCTGTGGAATGAGATGTCCAAGGGACAAAGGCACCTGAAAGGGACATTGAGATGCTGAATGCCCCAGTCTCATTACAGCATCTGAGCCATCCCTTGTAGGAGAGTTTCCACTGCTTCTCAGCCAAGTCTGGCCAACTCACCGAGCTGGAGCCCTAGTAATCTGGAAGTCTTTTTACGCCACTGAGATTTAAAGCGTTTACTTCTGCAACTAGAGATCACTAGAACAGAACTTGGAATCTAAGAATGAAAACTGTGACGTTTGTCTTAGTCTCAGGAGATGGACTACAATGAACATTTTACAAGATCAGTAGCAAGGGCGTGAAAGGCAGAGATGGAAGAAGGGGGAACAATCGAGCATGTGGGAACACACAGACAACCGTGGGGACAGCTGTTCCCTATGGGATGTAAGAACAGGAAAGATCCTGAGGACACCCCCAGGTCTGGAGAGGCTGTTTTATAGGCAGAGTGCTGAGAGTGCCAACTGCTTTTACTTTAGCTGCCTGTGAAAAACTATTTGAGGAATAAAATAAGGACTCCCACTCTCACCCTCAAATGTGTGGAATCTAGAGAAATTTAAAGTACGGAGGATTCATTGAGTTCGAAAGCAATGCTGCTTCTCTTGTCCCTCCTGTGGAAGGTAAAATCCTGTCTAATAAGAATTGGCTTTGGAGAATCACATGAAAGTCACGGGAGACAGAGCCCTCCTTTGGTGCGGTCATGCTCCACCGTGAAGTCCAGACCCAGGGTGGGACTACAAGGGTCCGTGTTGAAAGGTCAGTGAAAAAATTATCTGTGAATCCTAGTGTGCCTTATGCCACTCCTGACAAGACAGCAAACTGCTTCTAAGAAGCAGAAGGAGGGCCGTGCAGATCACTGGGGAGATCTGAGTTCAGAGCCCTCAGAACCCACTCAAAGCCAGACACTGTAGTGCACCAGGATAATCCCACCCCAGCCCAGTGTTCTACAGAGAGAGGAGGGGGAGACAGAAGAAAATCGAGAAGCTCTCTGGCCGGCTGGCCTGGCTCGTGGAAGCGACAAACAAGAGGCTGTGTCTCAAACAAGGTGGAGAAGAACGGGCTCTCAAGGCTGTCGCCTGACTTCCACATTCTGTCTCTCCTCTTTCCATCCTCCCTTCCTCCCTCTCTTCCCTTCTCCCTGTTTCTTTCACACACACACACACACACACACACACACACACACACACACACACAC
>NW_026596149.1:3190369-3194749 GCF_907164565.1 Psammomys obesus | reverse complement strand
CACACACACACACACACACACACACACACACACACACACACACACACACATGATGTATGTGTCTGGAGTCAATTCCAATGTGATATAAAAGAAACAGTTTTCAAGGGAACCAAACCCGCTTAGACTGAAAAAATGGAGACAATTTGGGGTCGGGAGAATGTCTCTGAGTCAGTTTACTTGCCATACCTCCCTAAACTCCTCTTGGCGATGAGTTTCCCAGACTCTTCTTGCCTTTGAGGGCTGTGACACTGTGAGTCATGCTGCTCAAACATTTTGTAGGGTGGGTTTCAACTGGACTTTGCCCGTTTTTTCCGTTGAGAAAAGAGCAGGATTACCAGTTTGGGTGAAGACAAGCGTGAGTGATGGTGTGCTACACGGAGTTAAGTAAGCTGAGGGTCTGGCCTAGCGCCACGACATCACCACTAACATTGGCTTTGTCCCTGACTCATCTTTTAGGCTTAGTGTTTGCGTTAGTCAGACACTCTAGAGCGACATTACTAGTAGAAGGAATATATATATAGGATTTATTAGAGGGGCTTACAGGCTGCATTCCTGCTAGTCCAACAATGGCTGGTGCCCAGTGGAAAAGAGGATCGGACAGTTCAGTCCACCAGGCTAGATGTCTCAGCTGCTCTTCAGTATTTGTTGGAGTCCTGAAGAAGCAGGCTCTAATGTCAGTGAGGAATGGACTTGCGAGTGATGACAAGCAGGCAAAGAGCATGTCCTTTATACAGCCTACCACCAGAGAGAGAGGCACAGTTCAAAGGCAGGTCTTCCCACCTCAGAAGATCTGGATTTAGGATAGGTCTTCCACTTCAGATAATTTAATTAGGAAAAATCCCTCGCAGGTGTACCCAGTTTTAAAGGATTTATTTAGATGTACGTTTTATGTATACGGGTGCTTGTCTGCATGTAAGCACTCCTTTTGGAGGTGTTTGTAAGCCACCTGGGTGCTAGGAATTGAACTTAGAACCTCTGGAAGAACAGACAGTGCTCTTCCATGCTGAGCCGTCTCTCCAGGCTCACTCTTAGGTTTAATAAGTCCCAGATGTAGTCAAGTTGACAACCAAGCGTGACTATTATACTGTATAATAAAATTTGGAGAAATTAAATGAAAATTTAGTATATTATACTGAGTGTTTTATTCAGTATAATGTACTGTGTGTTCAGAACCGAGGAAACCGTTTCTTCAGATTCTTTCTCCCACCCCCAAAATCTTTCACCATAGGACATCAGGTACAGGGTTAGAGACAAAAAGGAAAACAAATTATCCACATGGCTCTCCCCAACCTCTATCTACAGAGACACTTGCAATACAAAAATACTGTAAATGGGTGATTTTTTTTTTTTTATGACAGACCTGTTATTTTTTTAACCTATTTTTTTTCTTTCCTGGTTGATATAACATTATATTCCTTAACGAGTTTGCAATGCTATTTTGGTGAATTTCCCTCTGATTTCACATATACTGTTTAATATTGTTTCACACAATATTAGGGGAATGTTTATTTATCTAGACATTCAGCACAGCCCTTCAAGGGCAGTTTAGCCTTCAGCCAGTGCTACAGTCTGGGCATGTATCTGGGCTTGGTTAGTGCAAATTAAGTTATGTAAATGTAGTTTCCATACCTACTGAAGGGCAGGTCTTCGCCTCTTCCCTGTCTTCTCCCTTGCTAAACCGTTAGGTTATATTCCTAAAGCTAGCCCCAAAAGTCTGTTCCTTAATTTGGCCACTTTCGTATGGCTAATCAAGGTCCAGCAATCAAAACTCATTATTTGGCTACACTGGCTATCATGTCCAATCAGGACTTACCTGAGACTTCCCTTTTTCTCCTTAAAAGCCACTCCTGTAATGCTGGGCGGTGGTGCGCTCATTTAATCCCAGCAGCAGAGAGAAGCAGATCTCCGTGAGTGCGCCACCAGCCTGGTCTAGAGTCAGGATAGCCAGGTCTGTCTCCAAACACCAAGCCAAGCCGAAGCACCAACTCGTTCTCGCAGACACACCTGCTGCTGCTCTCGCCCTCAGAGGCAGCCCCACCAGCTCACCATTGTCCTTCTGGGGTAACAAATCTCCTTTGTGTCGAGATTTTGGTGTCTGGGTGTGTTCTGTGCTGATTCCCAGCCCCCTTCACCTATGACCAAACATACACCAAGGTTTTGCAGAGCCAATTCATCCATAACTATGTAAACCATTTTCCCAAAATGTTTCCTGTCTTTCCCATCTGTATAGCAATGGTTCCAATCTGCGCAATGTGCACGCAGCCCTTGCCCACGCAATGCAGTCTCCTGCTTCCATTAGAGGCAGTTTTGTTCTCAGGGTCCTGCTTCTGTTCCCATTCAACCTTCGCTCTTTCTTTCCTGGCCTCTAAATCCCTTCAATCACCCTCAACAGGAGGAAAAAGAACATTCTTCGGAACCTAAGGTCAAACTGAAAACTACCGCGCACACACCTGCGGGAGGCGAACCTCCGTGCACCTCACGCGTCCTCTGGGTGAGGGTTTCTGTGGGTGATTCCTGAGCAGCAGCCTGGGGGGAGGACGCAGACGCCAGGCTTCCTGCACGGCCTGGCTTTCTGCTTCTCCCCCTTATCTTGTCCGGCCTGGGCCACTCTGCCTGTATTTTCAATCTTGTCCCTTTCCCACTAAATGCCACCAAACTGTTGCCTAGAGACACCAGTTCTTCTGAGGTTCCACGTTCCCACACTAATTTCATGTGAATCAAATCTAGCAACACAGTGAACGTGTAATTTAACATGCCCTTTTATATTTTATGAAGTTTTAAAACTCCCTGCATGACATGAGGAGTGAAATAGTAATTAAACTTCGTGCAAAAAAACAAACAAAAAAACAAAACAAAACAAAACCAACCAACCAAACAAACAAACAAAAAAACACAATTAAAATAGCACTTTGGGTGTTAAATTAGGTAATCACGTTACAGCTTTGGAGGCGGGCAGCGCGGCGTGAGGACGCGGCTGCTGGCCTGGGGTCAAAGCCGCTGTGACGTCAGGCCAGTGGCTCCCCGCGGTCCGGAGCGAGGCTGGCCCTCGGCTGGGAGGCCGCCCCGGCAGTCGCTGCTGTTCGGTGGAGACTTAAGGTCGCAGCGACGTACAAGGAGAAGAATGAGCATGCAGGGCTGGAGAGGTGCTCCGCGGTTCAGTCAGTCCTGAGCTTCGGAGACCTGGGTTCAACTCCCGCACCCGCATCCCGCCCAGCGCTTCACGGCCCGCACTTCCAGGGGACCGGCACAGACGTAGCTGCAGGAAAACCTCCACGTACAGAGAAGAAAGTACTTTTAAAGAGCAAGTTAGTATGCGTAACGTAAACAGGTACTATATGTAAATCTGTAATGTAAATTACACATGCTCATGGATTAATATGTAAACCGGGGAATAAAAGCGTGGGCGTGGGTGTGCATACATGCACGTACGCGGAAATGAGATTTAACAGTAATTAATGCCCACGTTGAAATACTGTTACTGCCCGCGGAAGTCAGTGACTTCACTTATTCCTTCTTCGCTGTGGTTTCTGTTGAGGTAGACACGGCGGCCTCTTGCTTCAGCCTTGCAAGAAGCCGGGACCGCAGACAGGTGCCTTCTGACGCCGACAGGTCAGTCTTCACCTGTTCAAGCTGGCTTTAACTTCTACCATCTGTTCCCAGCCTGCAGACGTTAGTAAGCAGAAACTGTGCAGTCTGGAGGTTTGGTCCTTTGCGCACAGTGACGCGTAAGCAAACTACGAAAGTAACTTTCCTCTTCATTACTTCCGCTTTAACTTTTTACTTTTAGAAATTGACTTATGAGACTGCACGGTAGGTTTGTTTTTCTCAGATTTACCGCATTTTTCTGCAAAAGCCTGGGAGGCGAGAACGGGTAGAGGGGAACAGACAACGGGAGCGGGGTCACTGTGACAGAGCTAATTTCTGAAGGTGGGAAGGCTGCTTGCTTTAGCGTGGAAGCGAGCGGGAGGCTGGACTTCGGTTTGAATTTGACACATGGAAATTTACAGACAGGAGGAGCCTCAGGCCCCATAAAAGCTAGGGCGTCCCTGGGTGGGCTCGAACCACCAACCTTTCGGTTAACAGCCGAACGCGCTAACCGATTGCGCCACAGAGACTCCGGTGCGGCTGGCAGCTCCAGCCGAGGCTTTTACGAAGGAGAGTAAAGGCTCCGCGGCTTCTCCCTCTCTCCTTCCGCCGGATTCGAGCGGGAACTGTCCTCGGAGTTCGGGTGGAGCGGACTCGCGGGCCGGGCCGGGGCGGGGCGGCCGCTGCGGTCCTCCCAGCCGCCCGGGGACAGCCGGCGCCGCGGCTCGGGCCGAGGCTCGCTCTGCGTCCGCGCGTCCGCCCGCTGGCCTCCTCCGCGTTCACATCCCGGCTGTG
>NW_026596149.1:3186141-3189969 GCF_907164565.1 Psammomys obesus | reverse complement strand
CGGGTATCTACGCTCTTCCGATCTGTAGATCGTGTGGGGTGGGGGGGGGGGGGGGGGGGGGGGGGGGGGGGGCGTCCCTCGGGACGTAGGGAAGTTGTGAGCGACCTGCTTTAGTCCAACCAACGTTTCAAGTCCCTCAATGCCTGAGGACAACTCACCTTGGCTTTAGAGCCAATGAGCCGCGAAGTTCCTGGAATGAGGTGTGCAGCAGCTGGGACCTGAGGCCAGGCGGCTCCTCAGCCTTCCCGCGCTTGAGCATTCTGCATCTGAAGCCAAGTAGGGACCTTCGGGCGCACTGCGAGCACGTACACCTGCGTGGTGCTGGCGTCAAACCTTCGTTTTTCAAACCTGCTCATCTGTGCTAACGCCGGAAAGTTCTGGCTCTTTTTTCTCAAGTGTTTCTCCTCGGCTTTGCTGTCAGGACCACGTAGAGCAGACTGCAACCTTGTACCTCACAGGCCTGTCATGAAATACTTGCTCTCCTGCTGAGAATTGAACAGCAGTTGTGTTCATGTCCACGTCTTCACTTCCCATCTCTCTGCCTGGCTCAAACATCACCGACTAACATAACATTTTCATTTCCAAAAAGAGAGATGAACCATTAAAAAAAAAAAAAAAAAAAGACTAATTCAGAAAAAAAGTTGTGTTGACTACTACTGTCTCTTGAAAACTGCCTTCAAGCTCTAAAGTTGTTAACATTTTAGATAAAATGATGGTTAGTTCCAGTAGCTAGTCAGCTTTGCCCGTTTGTGTCCCTCCATTTGAAAATACTTCAAAGGAGCCTGTCAGTATTCTTCAGAACACTGAGTGGGACCAGAACCTTTCTTCAGTGGCACCTGTTGACACTCAGTGACCGTAACAGGGCAGCCGGTGCTGCCGTCTGAACGTTTGTGCTCTTAGGCCTTAACGTTATACACAACTTTGAAAGTCCAATTAAATCCACTGAATTCCTTTCAGAGACAATTTTCCCTTAAGTTTTAGGATAATCTAAGAAAAGCGATTTCCCACACTTTCGTTAGCACACAGGTCTTTAAAGTTACTGAAACTGAACAGCGTGGACATTCTGTCCCCTTTTGTAGACTGTGCACCTCTCAGCTGCAAATTTACCTTTCCCAGGAACACCCTATCAGCAGAGGCTGACTTTCACAGATTGATGGGCCCATATATTTAATTTTCTCTGGGAGAGGAAAGAAAGAACATCTGTGCAAATGGCCCCACGTGTCTTACCAGACAAGGCAAGCTGGACCTCGAGGATTTATGGAGCCCCAGCTACCGTGGAGGCACGGATTCAGAAAAGACCTGCTTCCTCCCAGAAGAGCAGGCGGCTCCGGGATCGCCTCGAACCCGGTGTGCTAGACAATACTGCTTCTCAGCTACTGAATTTGAGAAGTACAACTAAGTCGTTAAAAAAGAAGCAATCCAGTCAGAGCCGGCTGTGCTCCAAGAAGCCAGTTAAAAGAGGATGCTAACCAGAGGTCATCAAGAGGAGGACAGGACAGACACCGTGTGAGTCGAGGTTACACAGTGATGTTATGCTGAGCTCTGGGACACAAGTCACGTGCTACACCTACCAAAACCTTTTTTTCCCAGGGAAACTTCAGACTTAGGGGGTCAGTCAGGTCAGAAAGCAGGGTTTGTAGGTAACCAATAGGTCCAGTACTCAGAAGATATGCAAGACATTTCAGAAAGGTTTTTGGATGTACTTTATTTTCTTCTTTTTAAAAAATCATTTAAAAAATCTTGTCACTGGAGCTTTCTGTGAAATTATTCAGACGATTGTCTCTATGTTATTGTTAATAGATGACAATATATAAGAATAGATAAAGGCAAAGATAGTACAGTGATACACTGCCCAAAGTGTTTAGGCAACATTTAAAGTAAGTTCTCACATATCTGTCTGATATGTGAGAAAATCCCAAATACATATACATATATATATAAACCAAATAGTAAACTGAAACTGTAATCCCCTCCAGCGCGACAGTGCCACCCCCGTTGTCCTCATCTGGACTGTCTCCAGGTCTACTCCTGGATGTGGGTGGGACCTCTAACTTGCTTTAGCACATGGTCGGGTCTCTGCTGGGAGACACTGTCAGCTCAGGAAGTCTGGCAAGTTCTTCCTCAACTCCCTCTCCTAGGAAGTCGCAGCCTCTGTTGCCCGTGGCAACAGAAGAAGGAAGGGGCAGCTTCAGACCTCAGGCCTCAGCTTACCCGTCTACACAGGAAAAGCGCCAACCTGCTGGCAGGTTGCCAAGCTTGGTTTTTTGTGTGTGTGTGTGTGTGTGTGTGTGTGTGTGTGTGTCTTTATTTTTCTCTTTTCTTTTCCTTCTGACCCCCACCCCTGCCCCTTTTCCTCTTTAACCATGCAAGAGGAAGGGGAAAAAAGGGTTATTTAGCTGCAAGAGACAGCAAGAGGGTCACTAACGAGAGGGTTGTCTAAGGCTCCTGCCTAGCTTTTAAAGCAGTCAGCTAAGGAGTAACAGTCAGCTCACTGTGCCGGGGCCACACTGACAGCTCCAACCTTTAGTAGAAGGAGGCACCAAAGTCATCCCCAGCTATAGAGTGAGCTCCAGTTCAACCTAGGCTGTACGAGACGTGACTCAAAACACAAAAGAATATAAAAATAACCATAGTCTAAAAATTAGAGCAGATAAACTTTCTTATTTGATTTTAAGAAATGAAGTAAGCAGATAGCAGAGACAGAGGCTTCAGTAAGGATGAGGGTGGAGAGCGGACTCAGCAGAGGGGGTGGAGTGGAGGGGCTCAGCTTTCCTCCGCTTGCTCCAGTGCCAGGGAATAAATTTTGTTTTGTCTAGTTCAAAAGTCTTTTGGGAAATAATACATAAATATGTCTATTTAAAAATGTTAAACAAATACATCACTTATAATTTAAAGATCAATAGCTCTGCTTAAAAACAAAGAAAACACAAAGCCTTCATTTAATTAAAGGGTACCCTTTTAATTACACCTCCGAACCTGCCAGACTGTGGTGGCACACCCCTTTAATCCCAGCACTCAGGAGGCAGAGGCCGGCAGATTTCTGTGAGTCTGAGGCCAGCCTGGTCTACAGAGTGAATTGCAGGACTGAAAGAGAAACCCTGTCTCAAAAAAAAAATTTTTTTAATTAAGTAATTTTTAAAAAGCAGCAAATCTAAGCTTCTAGTTGTTGATAAAACTCTAGGTACTTCATGCAGTCCTGGTGGCCCCCAGGAAGGCACATAAGACGTGATAGAAGAGTGAGACCAGGGTCCCTGAGACCCACAGTTCAGGGTCCCTGAGACCCACAGCTCCAGCAAAAACTCAGGTAGGAACATTTCAGACTAATGCCCTGGAGACAGCTTCCCTCCTCGAAGACATTTCCCACAGATGAACAGGAAGCCTGGAGTCAAAGCCAGTAAATCATGAAGGCAGCTGTGCCTCCCTGTCTACAGATCTTTAAAATGTTTGGAGACAGTTAGACAACACCTTAATATTTAGAGCAATGGGTGTGGTCTCCATTGTAAGCAAACGGTGTAAAATCTGTATATGACAAGAAATAGATTTTGAAGAATTGCAAGGTCGGAGTACTGTGACCTCTAAGTGTCCTTGTGTAGTGGTGTACTCCCCACGAGGTAACAGGCATAAAGCAGTTTCCTGTTGCTTATAGTTTCTGGGGTTTGGCCGAAGTTACACTCCGAAGTAGGGAGCAGAACACAAGGAATAGTGTTATGTTTAGCACTGGTCAGACTCTAAGTCCAAGTTCCCAGCACACACAGACACGCACACACTCGAACATGCACAACTACACACACACACACACACACACACACACACACACACACACACACA